>NW_022474910.1:0-2168 GCF_009176365.1 Aspergillus alliaceus
ATAATTCTGATCTAGGGATATTACTGAAAGCATCCTCAGAAGCAGATATAAATATGCCTAAGAAATCATGCATTTCTAAAAGACAGAGCAGAGAATCCCACTATATTCACTCATTCTATTCTTTATATTGATTTATCTATTATCAATATTTTTCCATTCTTACTCTACTCTCTTTATCTTACTATTTATATCTTTTAATCTAATCTTATCATTGATTCAAGCCTTATCTCTATCTTATCTCTATAAAAATCAACACTATTAAATATACTTCTCTTGCTCTTCTATCTTTTTCTAAGCCTATACTAACTGATATCATTTACTATCTATAAATTTCAGTTATTAATTAATATACTTATAGTTATCCAACTTTATATATTCACTATATTAAATTAAATCTTCTAATTTAATATATGGCTTATTTAAATATATATAGTAAATATAAGGAAGAACTATTTTAAAATCTTTAAGAATATACTGAGAGAGCTTCTACTTTTAAGAGAATCTAGTAATAGAAGTTATAATTAAGTTAGTATAATAATTTATAAAGAGATAATAGAGTATATAATCCTACTTACTATATATTAAGAAGATAAGGCTATTTATCTGCTTTTAGAAATAAAAAGCCTTAAAAAAGAGGAATTATTACAGAATAAAAACTACTAGTTAATAAATTAATAAAAAGATTAATAATTATATAATACTAGTAAAGAAATAATAACCTAAGTCAGATATATTACTAAGAGAAATATATATACTGGATATATTTAATATATTCTAATACCATACTGGACATGCGGGGACTATATATATCTATCTATATAAGGGAAGATATACTGAGGCATACTAAAGATAGATATATAAGAATAGTTATTGCCTGTACTTAGTTCTATCTACTATATCTTATTAACAGAGCAAAAACTAGCCTACCTTTCAATCTTATACTCTGATTATTGCATATTCCCACTTGAGCCTATCCAGAATAACCATAAGACCCCAATCTTGTGAAGGATCGGAAGGCCTTATCTGACAAGTAAATATGTTAGATATAGAGAAATATATTAGAGCCATTATAATAAATAGATAATCTCATATACTGAATAGATAATATAGTATATAAAATTATAAGAGATCCCAGAAAGTTCTCAGGATTATTAAGAAGACTGTTTATATAATATCTATACTAGAGTTATTAGTATTAGAACCTGAATCTAGAGAACTGGGAAGATTATTAATAATACTGTACTGTATATAATAATACCTGTAATATCTATAGAGATAATAGATAGAAATATAATCTAATACTTAAGACTATATATCCTGGAAGAGTATAACTAGGATGTAAGAATATAGATTACTATTTATCTGACTATAAATATAATTACTATTCTATTACTCTAATATACTACTAATTTTTATAGATTATCTATTTTAATAATTACTGTCTTTATTACTGTAATTAGAAAGCTATTATAAAATTTTAGTCTAAGAATAATATTAATTATACTATCTTAGTAGTTATAGTATAGAGATGATATCTTACTATAATAGTTAAAATTAGCAGTATATCTACTCAAACTATAATTAATTCAGAAGCAATAAATAACTTTATAAATCCTGAATATTAGTAATAGATAAATATTAAAGAATAAATCAGGAGAATTATTATATCTATTTTTAGACTAGATAATTAGAAATTAAGAATTAATTAAATTATAGTTAAAATAGAATCTATCTCTATAGTTATTAGAGCTTATATTAAATATATAGCCTTTAATATAATATCTTTAGAAAATAAGTATAATATTATATTAGGAATTTCCTAGCTTAAGAGATATAATCTAACTATTAATTAAAAGTAATATATACTCTAGCTTAATAATTACTATTGTTTAATAGAATTATATATAGAGTATAGTATCTAAATTGTTACTAAAGACATAACAGGATATTCTGTATATAGTAAAAAAAGAATTAAAAGATATAATCAGAATACTGTAATAAGAAATATTGTAAAGACTATAATTATAATAGTAACTAGACTCAGAAAAAGAGTAATTAGCAGAATTAACTAAATAAATACTAAAAATATCTTAACATTATAATACTAGAAAGTAATTTAAAAAAGAAATAGTATTCTTTATTAGAAATTAAGACTATCTAAAAAATAT
>NW_022474911.1:0-2166 GCF_009176365.1 Aspergillus alliaceus
TATTAAGCTTTTTATATAGCTCTAATAATTTTTAATCTGTCTGAGATTATACAGAACTATTATTTATTAATATATACTATTTAATTAATAAGATTCTATAGTCTTCTCTAATTTTATAAACTGGCTTATAATCTAAAGTTTCTAGATATAAAGCTCTAGAATTTATAAATAATTCTATTGCCTTTATTTTAGAAGCTAATAAAATATTAATATAGAAGTTAAATATATAAATATATTTTTTAAGCTTAAATCTTATATCTGTTCTATGTATATTTAAAGGCCAGAATTCAGCTTTACTATAGCCTAGAATTCTATTTTGGTAATATCTATATAGACTTTTGATAAGCTGGGCTTATAGAACGTAAAGTATAAAAAATATTGTATATATAGATATTAGAAGCAGTATTATAGATCTATATAAATTTAGAATAAAATAGTTAGTCTAAATCAGTAAAATAGTTAATTCAGATAGTAAATATTAATATAGTTATTTTCGAATCTAAATTACCTAATTAAAGCTTTTAAATAGCTTTATTATATATTTATTTAAACTTAAAATTCTGCTTGGCCTTTTTAAAGTATCCTAAGGTCTTTAGATTAGATAACTAATTCTTTAGTTTCTTTAATACTGGATTCATATCAAAATGATTCTTAAATCAATAATTATCTTTATTTAATTCTAACTAGTATAAATAATTTGCCTTTCTTTAATTATCTTATTTTTAGATTTTTAGTCAATTTATCTTGCTATAAGATTATAAAGTATAGTTAAAGGCTAGAGATAGCTTCTAAAAAATTATATAAAGCTCTAATTAGTAGATTAATCTTACTGATTTAAAGTTCTAGAGCTTTAGAATATAGATTTTTCTATAGAGAGATATAAGTTTCTAATAGTGTTGGTTTTATAGATAAGATAGATATAAGGCTTGAATCAATGATAAGATTAGATTAAAAGATATAAATAGTAAGATAGAGAGTAGAGTAAGAAAGGAATATTAATAATAGATAAATCAACAGAAGGTAAAATGAGTGAATAGAGTAAGATTCTCTGTTCTGTCTTTAGAAATGCATCATTTCTTAGGCATATTTATATCTGCTTCTGAGGATGCTTTTAGTAATATCTCTAGATCAGAATTATGCCGTTTTCAGGTCTAGTAATCTGATTAATCTGAATATATTATTTATATTTATCTTATCAATTTCACTATACTGTATTTATCTTACTGTACTTAGAATCCACTGATTCTAATATAGCTTCCCAGATCCATATATTTAGATATAGATCTAGATATCAGATCTGATAATCTTAATTAGATTTAATTAATTTTTCTAACTAGATAAATAATTAGTTAGACTATCTGTAATTATTTAATTAATTAGAATCTATATAATTTTAATATTATTAGCTCTGATTTCTTGTCGAAGTTAATGATTATAAATATTCACATACTTAAGCTTAGATTTATATATAGATTTATCAGATTTAAGTGAATTAGCTATTTAATAATTATTATATTTAATATAAAGATAATAATTAGAATTAAATTCTAATATCTTAAAGTATTTTTACTATAGAGGTTATTTATTAATACTTGTCAGAACTAGTAATTCTGTCTTAATAATAGATAATATAACTGTTTTTTACTATATAGCTAACTAATCAATAGATCTAGTATATAGATAGTATATATCTTTTTCTAAGCTTTTTCTGCTATTTAGATCTGTATATATAGCATTACTTGCCATTAAAAAGATTAGTTTTTCTAACTGCAATCCTATAGAATTAGGATTAAATTCTAAATATTCTATAGAGTAATATTAAATACTATATAGATATAAAATTAAATAATTAGCTACAGTTATATATTTAGACTTTAAATTAGTTAAATACTTTAATAAGCTCTGATATACTTTTAAGATATCAGGTCTTAATATAATAGTAGTATATAAAACTAATCCAATTTTTTATTAATATTTATAAATAAAGGGACTTATATTATATAATATTAATAATTACTTTAATTTAGATTTTCTACTGGAAGTAGTAATATTAGTGATTTCTAATTAATTGGATAAAATTAATATACTATTTTTTTTAATATAATTAACTTATAATATCCAGAGCTTTGAATTAGAATAATCTCTAATAGCTTTAATATGAAGAAA
>NW_022474912.1:0-2131 GCF_009176365.1 Aspergillus alliaceus
ATAGTTCTTTTTTTTAGAATAAATAAAACTTTATATTCTATAAAGACTTTAAAAGTCTGATATATTTCTTTACTAGATATTTATTAATATAGTCTTTAAGTACTTGTAATTCTTTTTATAATATAATATAGAGTTTCTTATATACCACTTTTTTTTCTAAATATAGTATAGTTATATAGTTTATAAAGTAATAATTCCAGTATTTATAGTTATTTAAACAGTTCTCTAAATTTCTAATATTTCTTAGATAATCTTAATTACTTAGTAAAGATAGTTACTAGCTTCTGAAAGTTAATATTTTCTATAAATTAAAGTTCTTTTTCTAAGATACTTCTATAATTTCTGATAAAGAGTACTATTTCTTTTCTAAATTATTTTTTAGTATTATAATTTTAAGATATTTATTCTTATTCTTTAAATATCTATCTAGTTAATTTTACTAATTATTTTTTCTCTAAGAGTCTAGTTACTACTATAATTATAGTCTTTATAGTATTTCTTTTTATAGTATTCTGATTATATCTTTTAATTTTTTCTCTATATATAGAATATCTCTTTATATCTTTAGTAAGGATCTAGATATCATATCCTGTATATAGTTCTATTAAATAATAGTAATTAACTAGTTTACTTATTAATTTAATTTACTTTAGTTTTCTAAGTTATTATTCTATATTTTATACTATATTAATATCTCTAAAGATTTATTTTATATAATTCTTAAACTTACTATATTTTAAAAAGATTTCTTTAGTTATCTTATTATATTCTTCTAAAGTATTAGTTTAGTAATCCTGAATATAGTTCTTAAACCAGTTAAATACTGGTTCTATAAGATAAATTAATATAAATAAAATCTTATTCTTACTAAATAATATTTTACTTTAGTTAATATTAAAGTAAATATTAAGTTATATTAAGAATATCCTGAATTTATATCTTTTTTTATTAAAAGATTTAGAAGATCTAACTTTAATAGTTTTAGCTATTAAATAACTTTTTAATTATTTAATTTATTCTTGAAATTATAATACTATAGCTATTAGTTTACTAGTAATAGAATTATATTCTGTATAACTAGCTACCAGGCTTCCAGAATTTGCTTTATTAATAGATACCATAATATTTTAAGTTATTATAAGTCTTAACTTATATAGACTAGTAATTAATATATTATATCTAAGTATTTAAATAAAAGCTCTATAAGTATTAGCTGCCTTATATTATAAGTTAACTATACCTAAGTAATAAATTCAATATAGTTCTAACTATAATCTGATCCAGGATCTAATAAAATAACTTAGTCTAAGATCTGAATAATATAAAATAATACTCTATAAAAGCTCAAGTCTAAAAGATCAGGCCTACTAAGTATATATACTCAGTAGTTAAGGAAATATAAATAAGTTAATTACTAACTTAATACTAAAGATATATCCTAAGTAATAATTAAGATTAATTATAGAGAACTAAACTAAAATATATAAATAAGTATCTTTATATATCTATCCTTAGATATAGTGGTAGCTGGGTTGGTATACCAGTGATATATATATAGTATACAGTATACTGATCTGTATACTATTTGGTGATCAGTTGTATACCTAGTGTGTCACATGATGTCAGCTGTCTGGTCTGACATAAGTAGTATGATAGATGTTTCCTAATTCTGGTATTATCTCAGTCTATCATTCTGCCTCGTTCCTCCGCCTCTGATAAGGGCACTCGACAAGGGTCTGTAACAAGTACTTTAATTTAATAAACTATTAATAAAAGAACTTATAAATATCTATAAGTAATATAAATTAATAATCTTATATTATATTTACTATATTCTTTTATATAAATATAAAATATAAGTCTAGTATAATCTCTTTATTAATATCTTTTAAATTAATAATAATTTAGTCTTTTTTGATATTATGGAGCGGTCTCTATACTATAAATACTGGATAAATAGATAGTATATAATTAATAGTCTAAATTAATTTATTCTATTATTAAAATAAATTAAGAGCTTAGTTAATAAACTAATAATCTTTTAGATCTATATAATATAATTTAAATTTAAAAAGTCAAAGTTTTCTATTCTTTTTTAAAAAGATTTTAGGCTATTAATTAAAAAGATATA
>NW_022474913.1:0-2114 GCF_009176365.1 Aspergillus alliaceus
AGTAAAAGATAAATCTTTAGATTATATAATATAGTTATTAATAAAAGAATTAGACTTTCTTTAAGATATAGATCTCTATTAATTACTATATATAACTTTATAAAAGTTTATATAGTTTCTTAAAAATCAGTAATAGTAAGTAGAAGTTTCTATATAGAGATATTAATTTAATTAATTACTCTAATAATAGATATAGTAAGTTAGGCTTACTTAAATTAATAGATTTTAATAAATTAATAGCTAATAATATTAATTTTAGTATAGCTATTAAGATTAGTAAATATTTTAATATTATTTTATATCTAAATAGAAATATAAAATTAAATAGTAGTCTCTGTTAAAAAATAGAAAACTAGATTTATAGAGTTTATTCTAATTTCTGATTATTTTCTAATTTACTATTTTTAATCTATATTTATTAAACTGATACTTTCTTGTCTTTCTAAGAATATTAATTAGTAAGATATAAATCACTATTATATTAATAGTATTATAATATATTCTCTTTTTTATTAGTAAAGTTCTTATAAGTTTTCTTTAAATTATCTTTTAGATTTTAGAATCTCTTATCTTTATTAATATTTCTTATTTTCTTTAAGATTTCTGTTATAGTTTTGTTATATTTTTATTTCTAGCATAGTTATAGAAGGCTCTAATAATATATAGTTAATATTACTATTTTATTATAAGTTTTAAAAAGATTTAAATAATATTTCTGAATATACTTTATTAAATCAGGAAGAAGTTTTATAAAGAAAATAAGAGCTTATTCTTTTTTAGATTACTTTAGAAAATATTATTTTAAGATATTAAGATAGATATAAAACTCTTATAAGTCTTAATTATTTTATTGCTAAGCTTATTAAAATTAATTTATTATATTAGATTATAGTATTACTATATTCCTGATTAGGATAAAAGTCTATTTAGTAAAATAGAGCTATAATTTCTTAGTATCTTATTACTATTCTTATAATTTTTTAGTGAGATAACAATACCATCTTTATCTATAAATCAGAGATATATAAGAAAGAGCTGCAAGAATCTTTTAATTATCTTTTTTAAGATATTTTTTAGCTGCTTTAAAAGAATATTCTAGATTAAGAATCTATTCCTGTCTTTACTGTAATTTAAAATTAAGAGTAAATTCAGAAAGATTTTTAAATAACTTAGCAGTATGCTATTCTTTAATAAAGTTAAACTAAATTACTAATAACTTCTTAACAATTCTCTGCTTTTTAGTCTAGTTTTTAATTATTAGATTATTTCTTAAAGATTCTGGATAGTTTTACTGTTATTCTAATCTCAGGTTCCAGAACTTATTTCTAGAATAGTTCAAGATAAAGATTACATCTCTTTCTTATAGATTCTTAGAGAAGGCAATATATTACTGTTAGAGAATTATAATAAAAGAGCTATTAATATCCTTAGATAATTAATAAAAGAAAAATCAGAATTATTAAGAATATCTACTATTTAGGATAAAAGATCTATCAACTAGGTAAGAATATATAGACTAGAAGAAAGAGAGATTAAAGATAGACAGTAAATACTATTTAGATAAGAGACTAATTCTTGATCTCCTCCTACTACTAACTATTCACTAATTTATAGCTGAAGACTCTGTACATAAAGGGTTCAGATTTCCCATTAAAAACCAAACCGTTGATAGCCTGATATTCCTCATCGGTGGCCGATTGTCCATGCACCTGGGTCAGGGTATCCTGTACGGCCATCCGGCCGAATCACCATTCAATCTGTGACAACTACTGAGTATATATACTTAGTAGGCCTGGTCTTTTAGACTTAAGCTATTTATGGAATAGTATTATATATTATTTGGATCTTGATGTTACAGACCCTTGTCTAGCGCCCTTATCAGAGGCAGAGGAACGAGGCAGAATGATAGGCTGAGGTGACACCAGGACCGGGAACGCCCACCACGCTGCTTATGTCAGACCAGACAGCTGATATCACGTGACACGCTAAATGGTATACAGCTGATTACCAAATAGTATACAAATCAGTATACTATATACCATATGTATACTACTGGTATACCAGCCCAGTTACCACTATATCCTAAGGATAGATATATAAGGACACTTATTTAT
>NW_022474914.1:0-2112 GCF_009176365.1 Aspergillus alliaceus
ATATAGTATATAGTTTCTTATATATTACTTTTTTCTTTCTAGATAGATATAGTATAATTATATAATCTATAAGATAATAATTTTAGTATTTATAGTTATTTAAATAGTTCTCTAAACTCCTGATACTTTTTAGATAGTCTTAGCTACTCAGTAGAAATAGTTACTAATTCTTAAGAGTTAATATATGTCTATAAATTAAAGTCTTTTTTTTAAGATACTTTTATAATTTCTAGTAAAGAGTACTATACTATTTCTCTTTTAAATTACTTTCTAGTATTATAACTTTGAGATATTTATTTTTATTCTCTAGTATCTATCTAGTTAATTCTACTAACTACTTTTTTTCTAAGAGCCTGGTTATTACTATAATTATAGTCTTTATTGTATTTCTTTTTATAATATTCTGATTATATTTTTTAATTCTTTCTCTACTATATATAGAATATTCTATTATATTTTTAGTGAGAGTGTGGGTACTATATCCTATATATAATTTTATTAGATAATAGTGATTATTAAGCTAAAGTATATATTACTTCTAATTAATAGCTAAATTATATTTCTTAAGCCATAGAATTTCTAATATAATATTATATTTATTTTCTAAAGATATTATATTAAAGACTATATATTTTGTTGGTTTTTTATAGATAGTATAGTGTAGATCAAAGATAAGATTAGATTAAAAGATATAGATAGTAAGATAGAGAGTAGAGTAAGAAAGGAAGATATTGATAATAAATAAATTAATATAAAGAATAGAATAAGTAAATATAGTGAGTTTCTCTGCTCTGTCTTTAGAAATATATAATTTCTTAGATGTATTTATATCTGCTTCTAAGAATACTTTCAGCAATATCCCTAGATCAGAATTATACTATTTTCAGGTCTGATCTGATTAATCTAAATATATTATATATATTTATCTTATTAGTTTCACTATACTGTATTTATCTTATTATATCTAGAATGCACTGATTCTAATATAGTTTCCCAGTCCTATATATTTAGATGTAGATCTAGATATTAGATCTAATAATCTTAATTAAATTTAATTAATTTAGAAAAATTTAATATTTTTAATTGGAGAAGTATTTAATTAGACTATTTATAATTATTTAATTAGTTAGAATCTATATAATTTTAATATTATTAGCTTTGATTTTTTCTTTAAGCTAATAATTATAAATATCTATATACTTAAGCTTAGATCTATATATAGATATATTAGATTTAAGTAAATTAACTGTTTAATAATTATTATATTTAATATAAAGATAATAATTAAAATTAAATTCTAATATTTTAAAGAAATATTTTATTATAGAAGTTATTTACTAGCACTAGTTAGGGCTAGTAATTCTATTTTAGTAATAAATAATATAACTATTTTAAATATATAGCTAACTAATTAATAAATTTAATATATAAGTAGTATATATATTTCTCTAAGCTTTTCCTGCTATTTAGATCTATATATATAGTATTACTTAATATAGAAAAGATTAGTTTTTTAAATTAATTCTATAGAATTAGGATTAAATCCTAAATATTTTATAGTAGTATTAAGTACTATATAAATATAAAATTAAATAATTAGCTATAGTTATATACTTAGGACTTGAATTAGTTAAATACTTTAAGAAGCTCTAATATACTTTTAAGATATCAGATCTTAATATAATAGCCGTTATATAAAATTAATCTAATCTTTACTAATATTTATAGATAAATACTTAGATTACTTAATATTAATTATTTTAATTAATTTAATTTAGATTTTTTACTGGAAATAATATTATTAGTAATTTCTGATTAGTTAGATAAAATTTATATACTATTTTTTAATTTTATTACTTTTTCTTAATTCTTTTTAATAATATATAGTAATTATATTATTAATATTATAATTTTATTATAATATAAGTACAGATTCTTAGATATAAAGTAAAGTTCTAGTATTTCTAGAATTTATTCTATTTTTTTTACTATAAAAATAGTAATTATTATAGACTATAGATCTAGATATTAGATCTAATAATCTTAATTAAATTTAATTAATTTAGAAAAATTTAATATAAAGATAATAATTAAAATTAAATTCTAATATTT
>NW_022474915.1:0-2060 GCF_009176365.1 Aspergillus alliaceus
ACTTAAATTATAGTAAGATATATTATAAGTAAAGTTTCTAAAAGTTAATATAATCTAATTACTGAAATTAGTAAGAAGCTTATACTAAATCTAACTAAATTAAATCTTAAGAAAATAATATAAAGATATAAAAATATTAAGTATTTATAAATCTAAATCTATCTAGAATAATAGTTATATCCTAAGTAATTATAAAATATTTAGTACTATACTAGATCTGTATATAAGAAACTATTATATTATATAAAGAATTTTAAAGAATATTAAGAAACTATACTAGATACTGAAAATAGTAACTAAATATTTATAGAATCTATAGTATAAGAAAATATAGTTTTTCCAGATATTTTTACTTTACCAAAGATTTCTTATTATAAATATATTTAATCTAAATAAAAAGATTTCCAGTATTATCTATTTTTAATACTATATCTCTATTAATATATAGAGTAAGCAGAGCTTTATTATTAAGAGACTCTTACTTATAAATTAATACTGGCTATAAGTAATCCTAAGAAAGAGTTAGTAGAATTCTAACTTAATTAGAATATAAATATCTTATTAATAGAGAACTAAATATATTTAAAGCTTTTAAAAATCTTAGAAATATATAGCTATTCTATATTAACTATTAAGAGAACAGTATACCTATATTATCTAGTTTCTAAGTATAACTTAAAGAGAATAATATTATTAGATATAATAATATAAGATATAGATAAGATATTAATTATTATTAATATTTTTTTTTTATAAGATAATCAATAGCTTCAGGAGAAAAAAGAGTAGAAGATATCAGTAATATAAAAGATAAAGAAACTAAAATACTTCTAGCTAGTATTCTAGTACTAAAAGCCTATAATAGATTCTACTATCTCTATTTAAAAATAGTTATATATATAAAATTTAACTTATTAAAGTAATAAATTCTAGCTTTAAAGTTTTTAACTAATTTAGTTATATATTTATAATTAATTTCTTAGTTAATAATTTTATTATTTCAGTCTGGATTCAGAAAATAAATATTTATAACCAGTATTCTAGCTAATATTCTAGCCTAAATAGTAGAGAATAGATTATTAAGTTTAATATAAAACTCTTTAATAGAATTCTAGAATATATCTAGATTAGATTAATTTTTATTAATTCTTTTCTTATACTTTTTCTTGCTCTTGAGTCTAGCCCTAGTATTATAAAAGGCAGCCATGCCAGTCCTACCTGTTATAATATAGAATCTAATTAAGTTAGTTTTTAGGAATATAGATTACTAAGAATTCAAGAAATAAAAATCTAGACTCTTTAAAGAAATATATACTAAAGTCAGAGAGCTATATAAGATAAAGAAGATAAATCTAAAGAATCTAATTAAGTTAGTTTAATAAAAGAAATTAAAAAAAATCTAACTTAATCTATATATAGTAAGAATATATAAAGTTAGAATATACTTAGGTAAAAGAGATATATAGAAATAATAGTAAAAAACTAGTAATAGAAAACCTAAGCTATCTATTAATAGAGTATCAGGTACTGGCTATTATATATCTATTTTAGAACTATATAGAATTATTATAATATTATAATTAAATAGATTTTCTATTATTCTTAATTTATAATATTATTAAAAGAGATATAGATAAATTATAAACTAATTATTATCTAAGGACTAATAAGTCATATAACTTAGAAGTTTCTATTATAGTAATTTAGTAAAGTAAGAACATGACTAAATAATAAATATCTAAATAAATATCTAATCTAATTAAGACCAGGAATAAAAAGATTTAGAAACTACTAATAAAAAAAATCTAATAAAGTTAGATTTCTATAATATATAGATATATCTTATTCTATATATATAATTCTGTCTTGTACTGACTGCTTTACTATAGGCTTTTTAATAGAATTATAATTATAATTATAAATTTTTATAAATAAAGTTATTTAAATAATAAATATATATATTTTATAAAAAGCTAGTTCTATATATACTATATTAATAGTTCTTTATACTTATTTCTTAAAATATCATGAATTATAAAATCCTTAGTAAAAGACTTACT
>NW_022474916.1:0-2052 GCF_009176365.1 Aspergillus alliaceus
AGGGAAAACGGGATGGGAAATGGGATACCAAGAATAGGATGGGATGGGATGGGAAATTCCCATTCCCGTCCCATCCCATCCCAATGGTCAGCCTAGATAAACTAACTAGAAAGTTACTTAACAGCTAAGACTATTAAGATCAGATTACTAAAGTCTTTTAATAGATAGTAAAATAAGCTTAGAGCCTTTTTAATATAACTAAATATATACTTTAATATTAACAGAAGTAAGATCTCTAGTAATATAGATAAGATCTATTTTATATTTATATATCTAAAGAGACAGGCCTTTAATTAATTCAAATCCTATATTAGGGATTACTAGAAAAATATTATAGATAATCAGAATAGTATTATAAAATAAATTTTTGCCAGCTTTAAATAGTTTAAAAAATAATTTAAGAATACTTTTAAAGATATTAATATAGTATAAAATATAGAGTAACAGTTTAGTTAAATAAAGTAAACTAGATTAATTAGTAAACTAGTATTAGAGTTTATATAAGTTATTATCTATCTAGATTAAAGTAATAAAGTATATATCTACTATTTTAAAGAAATATTAAAACTAAAGATATAAAAAAAACTTATCTAGATAAAAAGAGCTAAAACTCTTAATAGATTTATTAAATAGATAGTCAAAATTAATAATAAGCTATATAACTTTAATATTAAAAAATAAAAATAATAAAACTAGAGTATAGTAATTCTATAACAAGATAATAATTACTATATAAATAATTACAGAAATATATAATTATAAAGCTAAAAATATAGTAATTCTTATAGTTTATAATCTATAAAATTAGATACTAATAATAAGCAATAATAGCATAGCAATATTTCTTAGAAAAAAAAAAAAAGATATAAGCAAGAATAATTATATTATAGCTATAAAAAGCCAGGACACTTTATAGAAAACTATCTATAGAAAGAATAGCAGTAATAAGGCAGAAAGCTACAGTAATTAAGAGTAGTATATTTTAAAAAGCTAGCTTAGCTTAATATAATCTTAGAGAGAGATATATATAATATTACTGAAGTACTAAAAGATTAAATAGAGTCTATATAACTCAGTACTATAAGAATAGCCAGTCCTGAGAATATTAAATAATAATCCCAGAATAGAAAAAATAGATCTAATAATAGAGTTTATTATAATAAGCTAGTTCCAAGATAAAGAAATATAAATTAAATTTTATAGAAAATTAACTCTTTAAATAAAGAGTATAGTACTTAATAGAATAGCTATAATTCTAATATAGAGAAACTTCTTAAAATACTTAAAATATCTAAAAATCTCTATAAAGAAAATCTAATAAATAAAAAATATTAAAGAGTTATAAAACTTATTAATAGACTATAGATAGTAATTAGTAATCCTGTAAACTAATAAATAATAGAACTATAATTAAGATAATAACTTAGAAAAAGATAAGATAAACTTATATATTAAATAAATAATATAATCTATAAAATTATAGAAAATCTAAGAAAATTCTTAAAACTACTAAAAAAACTATTTTAGTAAT
This sequence comes from Aspergillus alliaceus, assembly GCF_009176365.1. NCBI lineage: Eukaryota > Fungi > Ascomycota > Eurotiomycetes > Eurotiales > Aspergillaceae > Aspergillus > Aspergillus alliaceus. The sequence goes on from NW_022474916.1 coordinate 1,532, forward strand.
ATCTATACTAGAATTATAAGTATTAGAACCTAAACTAAGAAAATTAAAATAAATATCAGTAATATTATAATAATTATAAGAATAAATATAGTATATATAGAGAAAATAGATAAAAATATTACTAAGCCCTTAATATAATATAATTTAATAAAGTAAAAAAAGAATATTAGAAAATATATTTTATATAGATATATATATACTGCTATTTCTTTATATATTAAGACTATAAAAATCTTTTATAAATAATTTACTTTAATAATCTATATCTTTACTACTATAACTGAAAAAAGATAGTTAAGTTCTGGCCTAAAAATAATATATATAACTATATTAAATTTAGAGCTATAGTACAGAAAAGATATCTTATTATAATAGCTATAATTAATAATATATTTACTAGAATTATAATTAATTCAGAAGTAATAAATAACTTTACAAATCCTGAATATTAGTAATAAATAAAGATTAAAAAATAATTAAAGAAAATTATTATATCTATTTTAGAATTAAATAACTAGAAA
>NW_022474917.1:0-2034 GCF_009176365.1 Aspergillus alliaceus
TTAGTTTATATAAATATATATATTTATTTATATTAAAAAGACCTATAATTTAGAGTAAGCTCTATTAAAAAACTTAGCTTTTAGTAATTTTACTTTTCTAATTATATTTCTTAATACTAATATACTAATCTAAGTATTAAGCTAGATAATATTATCTTAATATTCTTACTATTATCTCTTAGCTTTAATAAGTTATACTTTAAAAGTTTTAATCTTAGTATTTTATTCTTTAGTATTATTAATTAATTATTTAATAATACTTCTTATTTTACTAATCTAGTTCTTAAGACTAGATATCTTTTCTGGTTTAGAGTTAATATCTACTAGCAGTATATTCTTAACTGGAGTCTTCTATTATTAGATTCTTATAAAGATATATTACTGATATTTTAAGTTAATACAAGACTTAACTTATGTAGACTAGTAATTAATATATTATATCTAGATATTTAAATAAGAGCTCTATAAGTATTAGCTATCTTATATTATAATACTATCTTATCTAGATAATAAATCTAAAGTAATTTCTAATATAGTTCTATTCAGAATCTAATAATATAACTTAATCTAAGATTAATAATATATAACAATATTCCGCGAGTAGCTTAAGTCTAAAAGATCAGGCCTATTAAGTATACATATACTCAGTAGTTAAGAAAATATAAATAAGTCAATTACTAACTTAATACTAAAGATATATTCTAAATAATAATAGTAATTAATTATAAAAAACTAATCTAAATATATAAGTATTCTTATATATTTCTATTTCTTATATTACTACTATAATATATTATATTACTGGTATATTATATTATATTGCTGACATGTTTCAGTTATAGCACCACCATGATATAGCTTGTTAGTGATATATTTATGGTCACATGATCTATTAGTTATGTGTGTACAATAGTTACTCACATAAGTGGGTATCCCTTGGTGCTTTCCCTTTCCTGGCGCTAGTGCCTAGTTCCTTGACTGTTGTGTCACTGGTTCTGCCGCCTGATTCCGCGTCCGATAAGTGCACTAGACAAGGGTCTGTAACAACTTCTTATTTTATTAATCTAGTTCTTAAGACTAGATATCTTTTCTAGTTTAGAGTCAGTATTTACTGGCAGTATATTTTTAACTAGAGTCTTCTGTTTACTAGATATTTATAAAGACATGTTATTAATATTTTAAGTTAATATAAGGCTTAACTTATATAGACTGGTAATTAATATATTATACCTAGGTATTTAGACAAGAGCTCTATAAGTATTAGCTGTCTTATATTATAATATTACTATATCTAAATAATAAATCTAATATAATTTTAAGTATAATCTTATCCAGGATCCAACAGTATGACCTAATCTAAGGTCCAATAATATACAATAATATTCTGTAACTTAAATCTAAAAGACCAGGCCTACTAAGTATATATACTCAGTAGTTAAGGAAGTACAAACAAGTCAATTACTAACTTAATATTAAAGATATATTCTAAGTAATAATTATAATTAATTATAAAGAACTAATTAAGTACATGAATAAGTATCCTTATATATCTGTTCTACCATGGTATATTCTTATACTATGGTATATACTTTATACTATATACTGTAGTCCTTTTTGTATACTATCCAGTATACCCTGTCATGTGATTTGGGGCTCCTCTTTATCCTTTCTGGGTAGCCTTGTCTTGTCTTCCTGTCACTAGAATCTTATCCCTTTCTGCCTTGTGCGTCCGCTTCCTTCGATAAGGTACGCTAGACAAGGGTCTGTAACATATATCTATTATTAAAATAATTAATTAAATTAATATTTCTATATATATAGAAATTTCTACTATTACTAATTCTTAAAAAAACTATATAGACTTTTATAAGATTATATATAGTAATTAATAAAGATTTATATCTTAAAAAAAGTCTAATTCTTTTATTAATAACTATATTATATAATCTAAAAATTTATTTTTTACTATAGAAATATAAATAATAATTTAGATTTTTATTTATTAAATTACTAAATACTAAAAAATTTATAAAA
>NW_022474918.1:0-2026 GCF_009176365.1 Aspergillus alliaceus
AGAATTTATAATAGATAAAGAAAGAAAGTGATCACTTATATAATTCTGCTGCACTTAAATATAGATAGATAAAGATTCCCAGATACACTGTTTCTGACTATAAATTTAGAAAAATATAATATTATCTTTAGATAATTCTGGCTTGCAGAATAAGATATATAGCTGGATATAAAGAAAAGATAATTAATATAGCTATAGAACTGAAGTATAGAATTCTCTAGAGTCTTTAACTATAAGTAAGTTATCCTGAAAGAAATACTAAAGTAACTATTTAAGAAACCTAAATATTAGAAAGATATAGATTAACAAGACTGGCTTTTTAAATAATAGAATAAAAAAATTAAATATTACTAGTCTCTATAAACTTATAGACAAGCTTTACAGAATAATCTATAGAAAATACAGGATAGGCTCTCTAGAAAGACTATCCAAAGAAAGAACCAAGAATTATAGATAAAAGAGAAGTAATAAATAAAATAGTAGTAAAAAAAGAGACCAGTAATATAGATTAATATTATAATAATTAAGATCTATAGATTCAGGTGCTAGCTTAATATAGAAAGAATAGAAGATTTTATAACTAGTCTTTATAAGATTAACTAGATTATTAAAGATAAGAAATAAGTTATAACTAAGATATAAGAATATAAAAATATCTAATATATACTACTAATATAATATTATATATAGTTAGATATATTTATAAGAAATATTTTAGATACTCTACTGCTATAGAGAAGTTATAACTACTAAATTAAACTTTAGAAAAATTATAATTAAGATATTACTATTTATATAAAATATTCTTTAAAAAAACTAGAAATAGTAAAAAAGTATATTATAAAGAATTTATATAAAAGATTTATTATATTATTAAATACTTCTTATATCTTACTAATTCTTATAGTCTTAAAGCCAGGAGAAGAGTTATATTTCTATATAGATTTCTAGAAATTAAATATAGTAATATAGAAGAACTGATATTCTTTTTTTTTAATTATAGAGATATTAGACTAAATTAATTATATAAAGATCTTTATAAAGCTAGATATTTAGCAGAGCTTTTATTTTATTAGACTAAGTATAGAATTAAAAGATCTTATAACTTTTTACTTATAATATAGTATCTATAAATATTAAGTAATATTTTTTAGACTTATAAATAGATCTACTATCTTTCAGTAATATATAAATAAGATACTAATTAATTATTTTAATAAATTTATAACTATATATATAGATAATCTATTAATCTTTAATAAAAATAAATTAGATTACTAGCTCTATATTTAGAAGATCTTAATATATTTATAAAAAGCTAGACTATATATTACTTAAAAAGTATAAATTTAGTATTAAAAGAATTAAGTTTCTAGATTTTATTATTAGCTTAGAGAGAGTCTTAGTAAATCTAGAGAAGATTTAAATAATCAGAAATTAGTAAAAGCTAATAATAATATAAAAAATATAGTTCTTTTTAGAATTCTATAATTTCTATTAATATTTTATTAAGAATTATATAAAGATTATAAAATATTTAAACTAACTAATCTAGCAGGATATTTCTTTTAATTTTAACTCTATCTATAGAAAGATATTTAAGCTATTATAAAAGAAGCTAATTAAAGTCTCTATTCTTTAATATTATAATCTAAGTAAGTATATCTATATTAAGAGTAATATCTTAAAAGAAGTAATAGTAGCAGTATTATTTTAAAAATAGAAGAATTAATAATTTTCTATAATATACTATTTAAAGATCTTAAGCCTAATAGAAATAAATTATAAAATATATAATAAGAAATTATTAGCTATTATTTAAGTATTTAAAGAATAATAAATAGAGTTAATTTAAACTATAAGACTAGATTAAAATAATTATAGATTATAGAGCTCTAGAGTATTTTATAATAAAGTAATATTTTAGTATTAAATAAGTATATTAAACAGAATTTCTTATATAATTTAACTTTAAAATCTAATACTTACTAAAAAAGCTTAATATACTTATAAATATATTATTATA
>NW_022474919.1:0-2021 GCF_009176365.1 Aspergillus alliaceus
CGTATGTACCAGCTCCATGACAATTAGGGCTGGTATAGTAGGTCTGATGAAGCCCACAATTGTGTGGGCCCTGCCAGAATCCGTGCTGACGGATGATTTCCACACGTTCATCAACCGGTCACAGCAGACACGGCGGCTGGACCGGGTCATGATCAACAAATGCCATGTGGTGCTGAATGAATAATGAGATTTCTGGCCTGGAATTGCCGCGGTTGGGGCGGCTCAACCATGCACACACACAGATGGTGTTGTTGACAGCTACATTGTTCTAGTGGATTGAGCACGTGCCCCAGGGCAAGGTGATCATTCACGCCAGTATAGTCCTCCAGGTTGAGATTGCCCGGGTCTTGTAATGCGTGGCGTATTACAACCAGCCGATTGACAAACTGTCAATATAATGCAGCGATTTGCACAGGGCCAGACATGGATAATCACAGTCACCAGTGCATCGGGAATGGGGTTAGACTAGATTACGCACAGGAAAATGGCTGTACCGGACAGGACAGTCCGGCAAGTAAGGCGATTATCATTTAGCCAGAGGGCCAGCATATTATGATGACCTGTATGTGACATGGTTAGGCAGGCCTACTTCCCACAACAATCCGTTTTGTATAATAGTGTTTTCCCTCCCATAGTTGAAAATAGTTGGAAATGCTATCATATCTAGCTATCTGTCAGGACCTAGGTCAAACCCTGCCTGAGGCACCAAGTCCGCCCTATTCACTGTTAACCTGATCCTACAATACAATATCCCACAGTCCTTGTATGATAGAATTCTTTCTTTCTTTTTCTCTTCCTTCTCTACATTTGATGTTTTGTGCACGTTCGATATCAATGTGAATAGGATCATCACACTATCTATAAATAAGCTGTCATTATATCTATCGGCAAACGATCCAGCTATCCAAAGTTTTTCACTGGTCACCTGCACAATATATTTTATATGCCACCCACGCCATATCATATATATGCAGAGGCAATAGATATGCAGCTTTAGCATACAGAAAGTATAATAACAGAATATCAGAGTATTAATAATCTAATAAATAAACCTATCAAAAAAGGCATATATACAAGTCAAGAATGGAGATCCTCAGAACCACTGTTTCTTTGACCTTTCTGAAGATAGTCAAGGATTATGTTTATGTTGTGTCTACAGTAATTATTGTTTTGAACCAAGCTGTTTGCAAGGGGGTCAAGTAGGTGAAGGAGTTTAATAATATCCTGAGAAGAGTTGGCAATGGAGTTGCTAACCTGTCCAAGACATTGAACAGTGACAGCTGTGTCCTTACTGAAAGAGCATTATTAACAAGCAATATTCAAGAGTAAGATAGAGGAAGAATCAACATACACCATACTTTCTAGTTTATGTGAGCAAAGAAACAGTATTCCAGAACCCAAGTGTTGTGTAAGTAATGTCCATCGTTTTCCAAACCGTTTCCGGTTGTGAAACAGGGCACGTAGCTTTGATCTCTGTTGTTCATCACTTGAGGCCCAATCATGGTGGATCTCTTCAAGTAAATTATCGATTATTAGGGATGCATAACCCCTTCCTCTTCTGGTAAGGCTTTGTTCATGACCTGCCTGAATGATATTTTGGTATTCAGTATGGAGTTGAACTAGAGCCGCACGGTTGCGGATAGAGTCATCATCCATCTGTGGTTCGAGTTGACAAATGCAGGAGTATACATTGCTCAACCTATCATACCCAGTGTGCTGTGGATTTAGTGCCACTATATTATTTTGGTGCCACAACCCTGTATGATGCCACCTGCCAAGATTTGATGTGAGATACTCAGCATAGTCTCTTCTGACATATATATCCCATGCAGATACTCCCATGAATTTGTTAGATACTGGCCTGATTATGGGTGAGAGAGCAATGCCATTAGTCGTTACATCACTCATTGGGGTGGAATTCTGCCTTGTTGGACTCCTATTCAAGTGATCAGATTCGGTGAACACTGTTGCTGAAGTGCCATTGCTTTGTTCATATGGAGAGGTGTGATGACTAGACAGTA
>NW_022474920.1:0-2010 GCF_009176365.1 Aspergillus alliaceus
GGATGGGATTTTGGGATTTTGGGATGGGAAATGGGAATCCTGTCCCATCCCAAAATCCCAAAATAATGCCAAGACAAGGATGGGAATCCTGTTTTATGCAGTTAAACAGGATAGGATTCCTGTTCTAGCTGTGACGGCTCAGGCCAATGTAGATAAATTGATCTTATTGGGTAGCTCTAATACGAGAGAATTGCTTGAAGAAGAGAATATCCCATGAGTGAAGCTCTGAGATATTGTCTATCTCAAATACAAACAGAATAAACAAGAATTATATACTACTTTCTGATATTTACTATAAACTTAACAGCCTGTATAGTGACTGCGCTATTATATTACCCTTTCTTTAGAAATAGCTGTCCTTAGCTATTCTGACTTGTCCAGTCTTGTAATCTATTATTATCTAGATAATCCTCTAAGAAAGTATTATACTCCACGGCTGTTAACTATTCTTATAATCTTAATAAAGGTCCAGACTACTTAAAGTATTACTAATAGAAATTCTATAATTATTAAAAAGAGTTTTTAAAATTATTTACTAGATATTAGTTTAAATCCTTATTATAACTAGTCTATTTAATATAGTAATATAGCTTATTCTATATCTTTTTAATTATAAGAACTTTCTCTATCTTCTATTTTATCTATCTATTAACTTTAATTAGTAGTATCTTATTCTATAACTATTTTAGTAACAGATCTTTATCTGTTTTTCTAAACTTATCCAGTAAAAAAATAGGATAGACCTTAATAGAGCTTAATAAGTCAAGCTTATATATATTATTTATCTTATTAATAATATAGAATTTCTCTATTATTTATTAATCTAATTTCTTATTAGAATATCTAGTATTCTAATACTTTATTATAATATATATCCAGTCTTTAACTTTAAAATTAATCTCTTTATAATAATAATCTATCTACTTTTTCTAAAATTCTTAAGTTTTAATAATATATTATTTTATCCAGTTCTATACTTTTTTTAGCTAGTACTTTTACTAGTAAGCTTCTTGAAAGTTAGAATTCTTTAATATTATAGAATCTGTAGAAGATTACTAATTAAAGAATACTTATAGTTTATAACTATAATCTACTATAAAAGAGAATAGACCTGTAGATTTACTTTTTAATATAGTAGTAGTATAGTCTAGAAATAGTAGTAAGTTAAATCAGTTATTCTAATAGTAATTTATAAATAGTTAAAGATATTAAATAATATATTAATTAATAATTTTAGTCTAGCTATTTATCTATAAATATTTATTTATAAATAGTTTTAGTTTTATTTCTAGGATTCTATAGAATTTAGTCTAGAATTCTAATATAAACTACTTTTCTTAATCTAAAATAATAGAATCTAATACTTTCTTCTAATAGTAAATATTCTTAATATATATTATTACTATATTATAGATACTAGAGATCTTATAGTATAGTATTAATATAGATCTTTTTAATAAATAGTTAATAATAATAAAGATACTATTAAATTTCTTTTAGTTCTTTAATATAAAATAGAAATCTATAAATATATACTACCAGGGCTATAATAGAATTAGTAAAGACTATAGTAATCTAAAAAATAAATTTTAAGATATTTAGTAGTACTAGCAGGTTTTATAATTATATAGATATTAGTTAATATCTTTAAGTATTTCTAACTAGTAATATCTTACTTATATAAGCTAGTATATTTTATTTCTTCTAAAATATATAATTAACTTTTAATAATAAGCTTTATCTAGTAGCTTTATTCTTAGTTTACTTTTCTTAGAAATTACTAATTATTCTCTATATAAGAGTAAGTTATTTTATATATTCTAGAGCTTTACTAAAACTTAAGCTTTTTTCTATATTTTCTATAAAAAGAGATTTTTCTAATTAATCTTTAGAATCTTATCTATTACTTATATCTTTAGCCATAGAAAAATAATTATTATAGTAGTATATCTCTTTTATTTAACTTATATTCTTTTATCTAGATATTTTAAGTATAAGAGAATCTATATT
>NW_022474921.1:0-1995 GCF_009176365.1 Aspergillus alliaceus
ACTGAATTCAACTATGGGGGGAGAAACACTATCATATAAGGATTTGTGTTGTGGGAAGTAGGCCTGCCTAACCACGTGACGTACAGGTCATCACAGTATAGTTATATAGTCTATAAAATAGTAATTCTAGTATTTATAATTATTTAAACAGTTCTTTAAACTTCTAATACTTTTTAGATAGTCTTAGCTACTTAATAGAGATAGCTACTAATTTCTAAGAATTATTATATTTCTATAGATTAAAGTCTTCTTTTTAAAATATTTCTATAATTTTTAGTAAAGAGTACTATCTCTTTTCTAAATTACTTTCTAGTATTATAACTTTAAGATATTTATTCTTATTCTCTAGTATCTATCTAGTTAATTCTGTGACGGCGCAGTCACTATACAGGCTGCTGAGTTCATAGTGAATATCAGCAAGTAGTGCATGATTCTTGTTTATTCTGTTTATATTCAAGATAGACAATATCTCAGAGCTTTGCTTATGGGATATTCTCTTCTTCAAGTAATTCTCTTATATTAGAGCTATCCAATAAGATTAATCTATCTATATTGGCTTGAGCTATTATATTAGAATTGCTTCTTCTTCTCTTTATACTATCTTTTTCTTATTCTCTTGAATTCCCTGATCCTATCTTTAAAATCCTTAAATATCCAGTTGCTATGGCATGTAACGCGAATTGATACCTGTCTCTAAATATAGATAAAAATAACTAGCCTAAGAAGCTTTTGCTTAAGGACTTTCTGAAATACTATTATAAGATATTAAAGAAACTGTATAACAATATTCTTAAATACTTCTATACTCTAATAGTAAAGGAGAGCAGCTATCTTAAGAAGTTTCAGAATCTCTAGAACTTCTAGGATCTTACTAGCTCTATAACCTGTATCCAGAATATAAAAAAAAAATTTACTAAAATAATTAATTAGCTAACTATTAAGAACTTCTAGATTACTAAACTTTATAAAGAATAGGACTTATATTATAATACTTTTACTATTTAATAACTTAACTGTTATAAATCTAGAATTAACTCTTACCAGAAATTCTTATAACTAGAAAATAAAAGTAAATCTAAGAAAGTTTCTAATTTTTCTATTCTGATTAATAGCAAGAACCCTAAGTTTAAAGACTGGTTAATAAAGATATATAATAAATTTAAAGCTAATATAGACTAATATAATAATAAGATTATAAAAAAGACTTATCTAATATTATATATCTCTAGACTAGCCTGTTAGTAGTTAAATCCTTATCTATAAGAAGATACTATAAATCCTTACTAGTTTACTAATAAGATATTTAATACCTTAACTTAAGCTTTCTATAATCTCTACTATTAGATCAAGATATAAGCAGAGCTATATAACTTAATAATAAAAATAAAAGATAATTTCTATAAATTCTTAGTAAAGTTTCTATATCTGGCAGAAGAAGCAGAGTTATCTAAGAGCCAGTATAAGAGAGAATTAAACCAGTATTTTATCTATAAGATATATAAAATAAGTATTATCTACTAGAAAAATAAAATATTTAATAAATTCTATATATTTATAAAATCTATTATTTACTCTTTAAATAAGATTAATAATAATATTAAGTATTATAAGAAATTAACTACTGATCTAAATTACTTTACTACTGAAAATAAGATCTCTACTACCAGTTCTATTAACAGTAAGTTAACTATAATAGATAATCTTATTTCTAAATATATCCAGTTAAATAATACTGTATATAATTAGCTAATAAAAAAAACAAGTATTTTTACTATAAGAAGTCTAACTATATTATTAGTAACTATCTCTATAAAAGAAAGATTACTGAGTTAAAAAATTTAGAATAGATAAAGAATATTAAGAATATAAAATTAGAAAATACTTAGTTCTAGAAAAAGTTTTCTATTTAGAATATATTCTGAAAGTTAATAGATATTTATAAGATTTTAGTAAGTTATTAGAAAGAAAGAGCTTTACTATTACTATTAATTTAAT
>NW_022474922.1:0-1957 GCF_009176365.1 Aspergillus alliaceus
ATATATAGGTGGTGGTTAGGCATATCGAACAAGAGGTTCGATATTTTGGTCTTTTTAGCTTAGTGGTTCAGCCTAACCCCGCTATGTCTATAACAGTATTATTCTCAGGTCCATAACTGAGTTAGCAAACTAAATATTCAGTATATTTAGTTTTATTATAATTTAATTAGATAGTATACCAATTAATAAGCTTCTTGACTTTCTAATAATCAGTATTGATAGAGAATTGGTTATTAACAGTTACAGGAGGTTAATAGGGCTTATATCTAAAGAGAATAACAGTCAGGGCAGGTTTAAGTTAAGCTACTAATATAATATTATATATACACTAAATATTTAGTAGTTTTAATTAATAGACTAGATAATCTATTTATTTAATAACTTTAAAAGACCCTGTATATTAATCTTGGAATTTAATAGAATAATCTTAATAAATAGTTAGAATAGTATAGCTATAGTATAGCTGGAGATAAATATGGTTATTAATATTAAACTTAATAGAATAGTAATATCTATTATAGATATACTTTATTTAAACTATAGTAAATTTTATTATCTTTTTAATATTAAACCTAAGAGTAGAGTCCTGTTTATTAATAAAATAATAGACTAGACTCTATAGCTATCTTATATTAATACTAAAAAGCAGCTTATAGAGAGTCTGTTTAGCAAAGATATTAAATAAACTATTAATTATTAATATAATAGAAAATATATAGCTTAACTATTTAATATTTTAGGATAAAGATAATAAAAAGATAGTAAGATATTAAATTATAATCTTAATAGTCTAGTTAATATATTCTATTTATCTATTAGTTTAAAAATAATAAATAGTTAAATAATATTATTTAGTATTTAGCTTTCTAAATAGATCTTACTAGAAATTAGATATAAAATATAAATCTTTATTAAAAATAAATCATAATAGAATACTTTAGTTATAAACTTAAAAATACTTAATAAGTTATTCTCTCTATTTAGATAAAGACTAGTTAGTATAATTAAAGATTAGTCTAATATATTTAGTAAATTTATTAATAATAACTAGTACTTAATTATATCCTTAATAGATAATATAATAATAAAATCTAAAGTAACTATATAAAATAGAACTGGTAGTATAATAATTAGATATAGATTATTATAAGAAAGATATTAGTAATAGGTTGACACCAGAGTCAGGAAACACCCACCACGCTACTTATGTCAGACCAGACAGCTGACATCACGTGACGCGCTAAATGGTATATAACTGATCACCAAATAGTATACAAATCAGTATACTGTATACCACATGTATACCACTGATATACCAGCCCAGCTACCACTACATCCCAAGGATAGATATATAAGGACACTTATTCATGTACTTAGTTCTTCATGATCATCATTGTTACTTAGGATATACCTTTGGTATTAAGTTAGTAATCAACTTATTTACACTTCCTTAACTACTGAAGTATACATACTTAGTAGACCTGGCCTTTTGGACTTGAGCTACCTGCAGAACATCATTGCACATTGTTGGATCCTGGATAGGATCGTACTCAGAATCATATTGGATTCACTGCTCAGATATAGTAGTATCACAACGCAAGACAGCTAATACTCATAGAGCTCTTGCTAGGCCTTGCCATGACCCTCAATTCTCAGAGTGTTGCTCGAGGGTCACCTGTCATGACCCTCACTTATCTATATTTATATAATTTTTCTAAACTATTTCTAAATAGATTATATAAAAATAATAATTTATTACTGAAATTTACTATTATTTATATATATTCTGGTATTTATATTTATTAACTATATTTATATTTAATATAAATTTAATATTAAATAAAATATCTTTATATTTCTATTTAATTAATTAGAAGCTAGTCTTTAAAATCTTTATTTATTTAGTTAAAATAATTTTAGAATAACTAAAAGTATATACTACTAGATATAGTAATAA
>NW_022474923.1:0-1953 GCF_009176365.1 Aspergillus alliaceus
CTTTATATTCTATTTATACTTTACTGGACTATATTATTCTGAATATTAGATTAAATTTCTATCTATTTTCTCTATAAATATAATAGTTATCTTTATAATTACTATTGTATTATTAATAATCTTCTTAACTTTCTTTGTTTAAATTCTAATACTTATAATTTTAATATAGATACTATTAGAATAATTTTCTTAGGTTTCTTATAATCTTGTAGACTATATTATTTATCTAATATATAAGATTATCTTATATATATATAATCTATTACTGTTGCTATAGTCCTATTCTTTATCAGTTTATAGAATTAATCACAGTCTGTAGTATATCAAGAAATACTATAATTTTTTTTATTTATTTTTCTAGTCTTCTTTATAGAGATTTTTAGATATCTTAAATATCTTAAAAGGTCTCTCTATATATAAGTTTATAGCTAATATATTAAGTAATGTACTCTATTTAAGAATTAATTTCTGTCAGAATCAATGGATTCTGGGTGCAGTAAGCTGAATGCAGTATACTGAATCTGATAAGATGAATGCAAATGATGCATTCGGATTGATCAGATCATCAGACCTGAAAACAGCATAATTCTGATCTAGGGATATTACTGAGAGTATCCTCAGAAGCAGATATAAATATGCCTAAAGAAATCATGCATTTCTAGAAGACAGAGCAGAGAAACTCAACATATTCACTCATTCTATTCTTTATATTAATCTATGATTAATATTTTCCTTTCTTACTCTACTCTCTATCTTACTATTTATATCTTTTAATCTAATCTTATCACTGATTCAAGCCTTATATCTATCTTATCTCTATATTTTTCCAACAGTTATAAGCCCGGATTACTCTTATTTCTGATATATTGATTATATAAAACAATTCTTCAACTATGTTATCAGATCACCTGATATCAATCATCCTGTGCAATTCAGGTGATTGGGTGATATGGTATTGAACCATTCAGGTACTGGCAGAGTCAAAAGGGGTCTGGGATTATATCAACCCTGACGTATCAAATGAGCCAATTATACCGCTGAAGCCAGACCGCCCTAGTCCTAATCAAATCAAAGACAATGCCAGATCAGTTCTAGATCTAGATTCTACTCAACGAGAAATCTATCAAGATTATATGAGAGATTATGAGGTTAGGGTTAAGAAGTATTACCTAATTTCTACTGGAATTGCTGCAATTCTATTGGCTATTACAAATTCAATATAATATACAAATCGTCAAATTACTTTACATACAAATTCAGCCTATCATATGGTCAGAATTTTACGCGAGAAATTAGCACCAACCAATCACTACAGGCAACGTGATATTATCCAGCGATATCAGTAACTTTGGGCTTCACCTAAAGGATCAATTATATCTCAGCATGGGAAAATGTCTATACTGAAGCCCTAGAACTACAAATAAGTAAAGTTTAATAGCCAATCAGAGTACTTCTGGACTTCTTAGAATTAATTTCTACCATAAGTCCTGACTTCACTATACTATGGCAATACAAAATAATCAAAAAAAACAGAGATAAATCAACTAATCCTAATACTTATATAAATAACGAAGTTATATTGAGATTTTATTAGACTAAATAAGCCTAATAAACAACTATCTGAACCAAATATTGTAAATATAACTCTGAAGAATTTATCAGACTAATCAGAATCTAATACTAGAGTAAATCCAAAACACTAATGCCCTTGCTAATTAGATCCAGATAATGGCTATTATCTATTTAAGGATTGCTTGTATATATATACTGTATTATTATGTATAAATTATATTATAAATAATAGATTTATCTAATTATCTTACTAATAGTTAATATAGTATTAAAGATATTATTTAACTATTTAATTTATTTTTCTTATAGATAATAGACTACAATAAGTCTATAATTAATTTTTATTAAGTCTGCTAGTAATTACTAAAATTTTAATATAAA
>NW_022474924.1:0-1896 GCF_009176365.1 Aspergillus alliaceus
TAAGGTTACTAAGTTAATACTCTAGAAAAATAAGATAAAGTAATTAAAAAATCTTTATAGATTATAGTAAATTTAAAGACTATATAGAATAAATCTTTAAAAATATTAATATAGTATAAAACATAGAATAATAATTTAGAAAACTAAAGCAAACTGGATTAGTAAATAAACTAGTCTTAGAATTTATATAGATTATTATATATCTAGATTAAACTAATAAAGTATATATCTTTAGTCTAGAAAAAATATTAAAATCTAAAATCTAAGAAAAGTTTATATAGTTAAAGAGAGCTAAGACTCTTAATAAATTTATTAAATAAATTATTAAGATTAATAATTATTGGGTTTTTATAGATAAGATAGATATAAGGCTTGAATCAACGATAAGATTAGATTAAAAGATATAAATAGTAAGATAGAGAGTAGAGTAAGAAAGAAAGATATTGATAATAGATAAATTAATATTGTGAGTTTCTCTGCTCTGTCTTTAGAAATGCATGATTTCTTAGACATATTTATATCTGTTTCTAAGAATACTTTCAGTAATATTCCTAGATCAGAATTATGCTGTTTTCAGGTCTGATAATCTGATTAATCTGAATACATTATTTATATTTATCAGTTTTACTATACTGTATTTATCTTACTGTATTCAGAATTCACTGATTCTGATAATAATAAACTTCATAACTTTAATATCTAACAGAAGAAAGAATAATAAAACTAGAGTATATTAATACTATAATAAGATAATTATTACTATATAAATAATTAATATAGTATATACCTATAAGGCTAAGGATATAGAGATTTTTATAGCCTATAATATATAGAACTTGACACTAATAAAAAGTATAGGATATATAATAATATATTTTAAGAATAAGAGTAATATAGAAAGGAAAAATATTACTTTCTTTATAGTTAACCAGAACATTTTTCAAGAGATTGCTGATAGAGAGAATAGTAACCTGACAGTAAATTATAGTAACTAAGAGTAGTATATTTTAAGAAGCCAGTCCAGCTTAATATAATCCAGAAAAGAGATATATATAATATTACTGGAATATTAAAGAATAAAATAGGATCTATATATCTTAGTATAATAAAAGTAGCTGGCCCTAAAAATACTGAGCAGATATACTATAAGAAAGTAGACAGTCCTAATAATATTAATCAGATTAATAAGCCAGTTTTAAGATAAGAAACTATAAATTAAGCTTTATAAGAAATTAATCCGTTAGATAAAGAGTATAGTACTTAATAAATTAGTTATAATCCTAATATAGAGGAACTTCTTAAGATATTTAAGATACCTGAAAATTCCTATAAATACTAAGAAAATACTAAAATAGTATAGAAGAGCTATAGAGCTTATAGAAATATTATAAGTAACTGTATAATAGTAAGTATATTGAATATAGAGAAGTATATTGGAACTATTATAATAAATAAGTAATCTTATATACTGGATAGATAATATAATATATAAAATTATAATAGATCTCAGAAAGTTCTTAAAATTAATAAAAAGTCTATTTATATAATATCTATACTAGAGTTATTAGTGTTAGGATATGAATCTAGAGAACTAGAAAGATTATTAATAATACTGTACTATATATAATAATACCTGCAATATCTATAAAAATAATAGATAGAAATATAATCTAATACTTAAGACTATATACCCTGGAAGAGTATAACTGGAATATAAAGATATAGATTACTATTTACCTGACTATAAATATAATTACTATTCTGTTATTCTAATATATACTAATTTCTATAGATTATCTATTTTAATAACTACTATTTTTATTAGTATAATTAAAAAGCTATTTGTTACGCCTGGGTATTTGGGCAAGAGCTCTATGAGTGTTAGCTGCCTTGCGT
>NW_022474925.1:0-1891 GCF_009176365.1 Aspergillus alliaceus
TTTTCTTAGATTTACTTTTATTTTTTAGTTATAAGGATTTTCAATAAAAGTTAGTTCTAGATTTATAATAGTTAAATTATTAAATAGTAGAAATATTATAATATAAGTCCTATTCTTTATAAAGTTTAGTAATCTAGAAATTCTTAATAATTAATTAATTAATTATTTTAGTAAGTTCTTTCTCTATATCTTAAATATAGATTATAGAGTTAATAAGATTCTAGAAGTTCTAAAGATTCTAGAATTTCTTAAAAAAAGTAATCTTTTTAAAATAGTTATTCTTCTTTACTATCAGAATATAGAAATATTTAAGAATATTATTATATAGTTTCTTTAGTATCTTATAATAGTATTTCAGGAAGTCCTTAAGTGAAAGCTCCTTAGGCTGGTTATTTTTATCTATACTTAGAGACAGGTGTCAGTTCGTGTCGCGTGCCATGGTAACTGGGTATTTAAGGGTTTCAAAGATGGGATCAGGGAATTCAAGAGGATAAGAAAAAGATAGTGTAAAGAGAAGAGAAGAGAAGAGAAGAGAAGCAATTCTAATATAATAGCTCAGGCTAATATAGATAGATTAATCTTATTAGATAGCTCTAATACAAGAGAATTACTTGAAGAAGAGAATATCCCATAAGCAAAGCTCTGAGATATTGTCTATCTTGAATATAAACAGAATAAACAAGAATTATGCACTACTTGCTGATATTCACTATGAACTCAGCAGCCTGTATAGTGACTGCGCCGTCACAGCTGCCTGATATTAACACTAAAGAGTAATTTATAAGAGATCTGTTAGAGATATTAAATAAATTATTAATTATTAATATAATAAATAGTATATAGTTTAACTATTTAATCTTCTGGAATAATAATAAGATAACTAGATATTGGATTATAATTTTAATAGTCTAGTTAATATATTCTATTTGACTATTAGTTTAAGAATAGTAAATTATTAATACTATTTGACAGACTTTGCGAGCAATACTACTGTTCGGCTACAAAAAGGTGCCATGACATCTGATTGTACCTTCAGGTAGATTATAAGTGCTCAGTCTAACACTATTTAATATTTAATTTCTTAAAAAGATCTGTTACGCCTGGGTATTCGGGCAAGAGCTCTAAGAGTGTTAGCTGCCTTGCATTGCGGTAATACTATACCTAAACAATGAATCCGAAGCGATTCCCAATATGATCCTATCCAGGATCCAGCAGTGTGACCTAAACTGAGGTCCAAGGATATGCAACAATGTTCCGCGAATAGCTCGAGTCCAAATAGCCAGGCCTACTAAGTATGTATACTCAGTAGTTAAGGAAGTGTAAATAAGTTGATTACTAACGTGATACCAAAAGTGTATCCTAAGTAATAATTATAATTGATCACGAAGAGCTCTCTAAGTACATGAATGAGTGTCCTTATATATCCATCCTTGGGGTGTAGTGGTAACTGGGCTGGTATACCAGTGGTATACGTGTGGTATACGGTATACTGATTTGTATACCATTTAGCGCGTCACGTGATGTCAGCTGTCTGGTCTGACATAAGTAGCGCGGTGGGTGTTCTCGGTCCTGGTGTCACCTCAGCCTGTCATTCTGCCTTGTTCCTCCGCCTCTGATAAGGGCGCTAGGCAAGGGTCTGTAACAAGATCTTTCTAAAAGCTAGATATAAAATATAAATCTTTATTAAAAATAAATTATAATAGTATATTTTAATTATAAATTTGGGAATATTTAATAAGTTATTTTTTCTATTTAGATAAAGACTAGTTAATATAACTAGAGATTAATCTAATATATTTTATAAATTTATTAATAATAATTAATAGCTAATTATATTTCTAGTTAATAGATAAAATAACTATAAAATATAGAATAATTATATAAAACAGAA
>NW_022474926.1:0-1871 GCF_009176365.1 Aspergillus alliaceus
ATATATATATATATCGACGGTTGTCAGGATTATAGAGAGTTTTCCATGGGCATATTCGGGATTCCGGACAGTGAATCATAATGCAGCGGATTACATATATTGGTTATAGAGTATATAGTATTTAGTATTAAACCATTTTGATTTAGTCGTTAAGATAATAATTCCACAGTCATATAAGGGATTAACGGAGACATAAGAGTGTAATAGAGATATGACAGTGTAATGGAGACATTAGGGTAGAATGGAGACATCAGGATAGAATAGAAACATTAGAGTTTAGTCAAAACATGAAGGATTGTAGCGACATCAGGGTTTAATGGAAACATCAGAGATTGAGAGAGATTAGAATTTGGTTCGGATATCCAGATTTAGAGTAAAAGAGAATCGGGATAAGAAGCAGGGCAATTAGATGGGTTATAATAGATTGGTTTAGTTCAACCCATCAAAACCGTGAGAACAGTTGTATTAGGTGGATCAGGATAGCCCGGATTTGACATATATTGTCCATCGGGCCACACAGGGTATAGAGATATAGGGATTTTAAACAACAATATTACATAATAATGATCACCGAGATGAAGAGAGATATCAAGATCACATGGACCCATTAGGGTTATATAAAGTCATAGCGGGTTAATTAAGATATTCCACATCAACATCAATCAAGGCCCAAGCATTCAATGCAGCAATTCGAAATTTGACCGAGAAATGCCGGATATTGATATTCAGGACACATTAGGGTTTATATAGAAAAGATCAAAACGATCGGATATCCCCATATAGATCGCATTGATTATAATTGATATCGAGATATATATTATTTTCCACGCAACATCCACGGGATTCCATTGATTCACAGCAATCAAAGAAGACATGCGAGATTTATTAAAGCATCAGGGTTTAGCCAATATATATAGATGCCGGGACCGAAGAGAATGGGTACATTAGGGTTAGCGGGACCAGAGTAGTGGAAATATACGGATTTGTTGAACAATCAAGGATTGGATTTCCCAAGCATGGAAATACCAGGGTTTAGAAAGGTAATGAGGATTATAGGAATATCCAAAATAATTGCAATATAATTCAGATTCCAATCGAGAAGATTCAGTAATAAGAAATTCGGATCCAGAAGGTTTAGCAAGACCAATTGATTCCATATTATATTAAGATTCCAAGAGATCAGCACCGGTCAAGCAATTGGTAGGGGGCAGAAGGGTTTTATAAAGATAGTTGAATTGAATTAAAATGCGGAAATTACATTAGGTATTAGGAATTCAATAGAAGTAGAAGATTTAATTAGTATACAAGGATTGTATCATTCCGATATACAGGATTTGTCAAATGGAGGAAGAAGGATTATTTTATAGAGAAATTTCGAAGTAAACACCCGATACCGGTTTACAAGAGTCAATAATAATATAAACAAATATCAAAATTTCCCAAGGCCAGGGTAAATAGATTAAGGATGAAGAGTGACATGCGGATTTTATCAAGATAGCCGGGTTTATAGAGGCATGAGAGATGGAATAATATATAAGAGTCAGGTGGGTACATAAGGGTTGGATCGATGAGGATTGGAAGGATACATGAGGGTCGGATTGATACATAAGGATTTCATAAGACATCAGGATTTAATTATATGATAGAGATTGGATCGCCATGGAAGAGATCGAGTAGAAATAAAAGGGTTTATTCATATATAAGAGATTGACAGAGATATCAGGAGATAATGGCGTGCAAAGGCCCCCAATTGGGGCGGCAGTGTTATATATACACCATTCAGGGCCATCAGTAGAATGAATACGAATGATATTTTTGCCATTGTCCCAACATCGCGATTGTTCGACAATTATTGATATATATATATATAT
>NW_022474927.1:0-1856 GCF_009176365.1 Aspergillus alliaceus
GGGTTAGGCTGAACCACTAAGCTAAAAAGACCAAAATATCGAACCTCTTGTTCGATATGCCTAACCACCACCTATATATGATGTTATCGTAACAATATCCTTGACAATAGGTATAATTAACTATTTCTAGAGCTCTAGCCTAAATATCTAGATATAATATATTAATTACTAATATATATAAGTTCAGTCTTATATAGACTTAAAATATTATAATATTTAATAAATTAATTACTAGAAGCCTAACTGCTAGCTAGACAGAATATATATTAACTTTAGAAAAACTAATAGATATAGTAGTTTAGCTCTAGGAATATATTAAAAGATTAGAAAGTTACTTAATAGCTAAGACTGTTAAGATTAAATTACTAAAGTCTTTTAATAAATATTAAAGTAAATTTAAAGTCTTTTTAATATAACTTAATATATACTTTAATATTAATAGAGATAAGATCTCTAATAATATAGATAAGATCTACTTTATATTTATTTATCTAAAGAGCTGTACAGGTCTTTAATTAGTTTAAATTCTATATCAGAAATTATTAAAAAATACTATAAAAAATTAGAATACTATTATTAAATAAGTCTTTACTAGCTATAATTAATTTAAAAAATAGCTTAAAAAAAGCTTTTAAAGATATTAATATATATAGTATAAAATATAGAATAATAACTTAGCTAAATAAAGTAGACTAAATTAATTAGTAAAATAGTATTAGAATTTATATAGATTATTACATATCTTAATTAGAGTAATAAAGGCTATATCTACTGCTTTAAGAAAATATTAAAACTAGAGATTCAAGAAAAAGCTAATTTATAATAGAAAGAGCCACTATATTTAATGAATTTATTAAATAAGTAGTTAAGATTAATATCAAATTATATAACTTTAATTTTAATAAATAAGAGTAGCAATATTAGAGTATATTGATAAGATAATAACTACTATAAATAATAGATATAGTATATAGCTATAAAGCTATAAATATAGTGATCTTTATAGTCTCTAATCTATAGAATTAAATACTAATAATAAGCAGAAGGCATATAATAATATATTATAAGAAAAAAAGAATAGTATAGAAAAGAAAAATATTATTACTCCTATAATAAATTAGAATATTTTTTAAAAGATTACTAACAGAAAAGATAATAACTAGATGATAGCTATAATAACAAAGAGTAATATATTTTACAAAGCCAGTATAGCTTAATATAGTCTAGAAAAGAGATATATATAATATTATCAAAATATTTAAGGATAGAATAAAGTCTATATATCTTACTATAATAAGACTAAACAGCTCTAATAATACTGATTAAATTAATAAGCTAGTACTAAGAAGAGACCTTATTAATTAAATTTATAAAAAATTAATTCTTTAGATAAAGAGTACAGTACTTAATAGATTAGCTATAAATCTAGTATAGAGAGACTTAAGATATCTGAGATATCTAAAAATCCCTATAAAGAAAATAAAAATAAATACTAGAGAGCTATTAGCAATTATTAATATACTTTAAACAGTAATTAATCCTGTATATTAGTAGAGATTAAGACTATATTAACTATAATAAATAATTTATAGATAAGGTCTTATATAAATATTAGATAAATAATATAATCTATAAAATTATAAAAATCTAAAAAATTCTTTAGATTATTAAAGACTATTCTAGTAGTATCTATACTAAAAACTACTAGTATTAAGATCTAAATAAGAAAAATTAGAAAGCTATAAGAATAACTATAATATTTATAAAAACAGATAAATAGAAATTTAATCTAATATTTAAAATAATATAATCTAGTAAAGTATAAATAAAATACAAAAAAATAGATTACTATTTAT
>NW_022474928.1:0-1848 GCF_009176365.1 Aspergillus alliaceus
TAGCTTTATGTTTTCTTTTCTTTTCCTCTCTTTAGCTTAGTCTCTTAGTGATAGACTACCTAATCAACTATTGATTCAGCCGAGTCCCTTACAGAATAGATATAAGATTTAAGCTTAAAAACTATATTTATATATCTATCTTTTATATTAATATTCTATTAGTTTTTAAAGACTATAGAATTATTTATAAATTCTAGAGTTTTATATCTAGAAATCTTAGACTATAAGCTAGTTTATAAAATTAAAGAAGACTATAATATCTTACTAGTTAAATAATATATATTAATAAATAATAGTACTATATAATCTTAGAATTATTAGAACTCTATAAAAAGCTTAATAATCTTAGTTTAAAATAAAGTTCTGAGAATTCTTAATTATTTATTTTAAGATTAGACTAGTCTATTATATTAAAGATCTTATTAGAGCTTTAGTATTATTAATTAGGATATATAGAGCAGAAAGCTATATAGTATCTAGATTAAATAGTTAATAGTATTAAAATTAAGAAATCTAATAAATTTAAACTATACTCTATTTACTAATTATTAAATTTAAAAAAAATAGATATCTAGATAGCTAATTAACTAAGGACTTTTACTATTTTATATATTAGAATCTTATTTAAAAAAAGATATCAGAAATATAAATATATTAGTTATCTATATTATCTATATTTAAAATATTATCTTGCAGAATCTTTAAAGTCTAAGAATTAAGTCTCTAAATTCTTAATCTTAATAGTAAAATTAATTAAAAATTAATTTAAGATTAATTCTAAAAGATTTTATTCTAATTAAGATAGGAATCTTAATATATTTTATAAAGTATATAGATTTAAAGAAATTATTATTATTTAGAGTTTTATAGAATAGCTAGAATAGAATTTTTTTTAGAAAAATCTAATACTTTAATTACTAAAAAATAAGACTTTTATTTATTAATTCAGGTCTTTCTTTATATTTATAGCTAGAGACAGTAATCTTATCTATAAATATCCTAAATTAAATCTTTAATAAATAACTTTAATAGAAAACTTCTTATAAAGCTCTATATAAGTCTTTATCTAAAAAACTAGAATATATAATCTTAAAACTAGATCTTTTTAATCTTAAAAAATATAGCTCTAGAGCTTATATCTGAATTACTAATATACTAAGACTTAAAAAGCTTAATTAAGAGCTTTTATTAATTATCTAGTTAGATATATTATATTAAATATATAGAAAATCTAGATTTCTACTAGAGATAAGATTATTTCTATAAGAGACTATATTTTTGATAAGTCTAAAATCTATAGTCAAGAACCCAGTCAACTAGATAATTTTCTATAAAGATAACCAAAAGCAAAATCTTAAAGTACTAAATTAAATAATATAAATAGTAATATCAGTTATTTAAATTAAAGAGATTAATTAGAAATATTAAATATATTATTTTTACTATCTAATCCAGAAGACTAAATACTAGGGGATTAACTAGTAATACTAGCTAAATTATTTTAGATAATTATAGATAATAGCTAGTTTAAATTTAATATAAAAAGAACTATTACTCTATAGACTCTATTATTAATTAGAAAAGAGATAGATTAGAACTACTTAATCTAGATAAATTAAAATAATTAAGAAATTTTATATCTATTACTAAAAATCCTGATTATAAACTATTTTTTTATATATTTTTAATAGACTTATTAAGATATTAAAAAATTATATAAAGAAGATTTATCTCCTGAACTATTTATCTAGTATAAAATATAGAAATATCTATTTAAGACTAAATAAATTAAAGTATATAAAATTAAATATTAGTAATTAAATTATATAAATATATAGTTCTTAATCT
>NW_022474929.1:0-1806 GCF_009176365.1 Aspergillus alliaceus
ATAATTGTTTAAATAATTGTTTAAATAATTGTTTAAATTTTTAATACTTTTTAAATAGTTTTAAAAATAAAGCTACTTAATAAAAATCGCTACTAGTTTTTAAGAGTCAATATATTTCTATAAGTTAGTATCAGAATCAGTGGATTCTGGGTGCAGTAAGACGAATGCAGTATGGTGAAACTGATAATATGAATGCAAATGATGCATTCAGATTGATCAGATCATCAGACCTGAAAACAGCATAATTCTAATCTAGGGATATTACTGAAAGCATCCTCAGAAACAGATATAAATATGCCTAAGAAATCATGTATTTCTAAAGACAGAGCAGAGAATCTCACCCTATTCACTTATTTTACCGTCTATTGATTTATCTATTATCAATATTCCTTTCTTACTCTACTGTCTATCTTACTATTTATATCTTTTAATCTAATCTTATCTTTGATCTATACTATACTATCTATAAAAACCAACAGTTAGTCTTCTTTTTTAAGATATTTTTATAATCTTTAATAAAAAATACTATTTCTTTTTTAAATTATTTTTTAATATTATAACTTTAAGATATTTATTTTTATTCTTTAGTATTTAACTAATTCTACTAATTATTTTTTCTTTAAGTTTAGTTACTGCTATAATTTATTGGGTGCTTCTGATTATGGTGTAGAATGATTGATTTCTTTAAGCTGCAGGAGCAGGATACTGCTAAGTTCTACATACAAAGCGGTGAAAGGGGCGGTACAGCAAGGTAGGCAGAAAGGAACGGGAGCAACATGGAGACCACAGGGGCATAATGGTGGAATAGGAATAGAACCGCAACAATACAACAAACAGTAATTAATATATTAATCTTTATATACTCTTAGGAGTATCCAGAAGTTAATATAATTAAAGTATATTCTCTAAATCTAATACTACTAATAGTAATTCTGATTATAATCTTAATATTATTAAGATTAATTCAGCTTCTAGTAATAAAACTAATTTAGATTCTAACAAAACTATAATAATAATAATAATAAGAATATTTAATATTATCTATAGGTATCACTTTTATACTTTAAATGCTGTTGATAATATCTATAATAAGAATATTTAATATTATTTAGGACTATTACTTTTATACTTTATATATTTTAAAATTTAAATATAAATATATATATGTATTATTCAGTTTAAGAAATAATTATATTTAGTAGAGATATCTTTACTTAATAGAATTAGAGTTATTCTAGAATTATAAGCTAAATCTATATAGTCTATTTGTTACGCCTGGGTATTCGGGCAAGAGCTCTATGAGTGTTAGCTGCCTTGCGTTGCGGTACTACTTACCTAAGTAGTGAAGCTGAAGTGATTCTCAGGATGATCCTATCCAGGATCTGACAGTATAACCTAATCCGAGATCCAATAAGGGTATAACAATATTCTGTAAGTAGCTTAAGTCTAAGAGACCAGGCCTACTAAATATATATACTCAGTAGTTAAGGAAGTATAAATAAGTTAATTACTAACTTAATACTAAAGATATATTCTAAGTAATAATTTAGATTAATTATAAAGAATTAAACTAAATATATAAATAAGTATTCTTATATATTTCTATTTCTTATATCATTACTATAATATATTATGTTACTGGTATATTATATTATATTACTGATATATTCTAATTATAGTATTACTATAATATAGCTTATTAATAATATATTTATCAGAATCAGTGGATTCTGGGTGCAGTAAGATGAATGCAGTATGATGAAACTGATAAGATGAATGCAAATGATGCATTCAGATTGATCAGAT
>NW_022474930.1:0-1793 GCF_009176365.1 Aspergillus alliaceus
AACTAGATTAAATTATTAATTTTATAGATATAGAATCAAAAATACTTGATATAGAGCTATCTAATAGCTCTATCTTAGATACTGAATCAATACCTGAATCTGATTATAATACTGATTCAGAAACTGAATTAAATAATATAAATAGTAATATCAGTTATTTAGATTAAAGAGATTAATTAGAAATATTAAATATATTATTTCTACTCTCTGATTCAGAAAATCAAATACTAGGGAATTAACCAGCAATACTAGCTGCTTGTTACGCCTGGGTATTCGGGCAAGAGCTCTATGAGTGTTAGCTGCCTTGCGTTGCGATACTACCTTACCTAGGCTGACCATTGGGATGGGATGGGACGGGAATAGGAATTTCCCATCCCATCCCATCCCATTCTTGGCATCCTATTTCCTATCCCGTTTTCCCTCTTGGCATCCTGTTTCCCATCCCATCCCAAATGTAGGGCTAGAATAGGATTCCCATCCCGTTCAACCGCACAAAATGGGAATCCTAATCCTAATTTTAAAATGGAATGGGATTCTTATCTAGTTTAATCTTAAAAACAGGATTCCTATCCTTGTCTTAGTATTATTTTGGGATTTTAGAATAGAACAGAATTCCTATCCCAAAATTCTAAAATCCTAAAATAAAATATAAAACGCTTCAATATACAGAATATAATAATTAAAAGTAATAATTAAGATTAAATTTATTAAAATCTAGATACTACTAGTATAATTAAATAAAAGATTTATTATTAATTTTATCTTTATTAAATATATTTTTCTTTTAATCTCTATTCTCTCTTTTATCTCTAGACTATTATTATTAGAAAATTCCTGTACTAGCTTTTTCTTGTTCTCAAGTCTACTATCTATTATTTTTAGTAAAGTAAGTTTTAGAATTATAATTTTCTTAATTATATTTTCTTAAAGATATCCTTAATAATAATAATATATATTCTATATAAGGTTAAAAACATGTTTAATAGATATATTTATAAGTAAAATCCTAAGAATATCTTATGCTATTTATATAACTGTAGGATAAATAGATTTTAGAAACTTCTAGTATTCTAGAATATTACTTAATTCTTAAGAAAAAGTTATAGAATTATATAGATATTACTTAATCTTTATAAAGATCTTATTTTATATTAGGACCTGTGATTATATAAATAGACTATTAATATTCTAAAGAATTAAATATAAATATTAGTATTAGTAAGTTTATTTATTAAAAAGAATATTATATAGATCTATTATTTTAATATATTTATTATCTTTATTATCTGGCTTATACTGTACTGGTTTATACTGATAATAATATAATTAATAAAACTCTATAATTAGTTTTTTATACTATAACTATTTCTGTATAATTTAATTTTCAGAATTATAAGCTTAAAGTCAGTATATTAGATTAAGAATAGCAGTAATAGTATATATTTTACTATACTTTTCTATAGTTTAAGAATAATAAAGAGATAATTTCTCTTTTATAGTAAATAAAGTATTTAATAATAAATTTTTTTAATTATCTTTAAATTAAGTCTATTTTTCTTAATTTTTAAGATATTAAAATAGCTGGTTATAAATCTGCTATATATAATAAATTATAATCTTTTTTAATACTAAAATATCTTCAGTATAGTAAAAAAATAGAAGCAGTAGAATAATAATATATTAAACTATTTTTTACTTAGTTTTAGTAATAAAAAAAGACTGAAGTTTTAGATTTCTATAAATAGATATCTATTAATAAATTTTTTTCTATAAAAGAAGTACATAAATTATTA
>NW_022474931.1:0-1782 GCF_009176365.1 Aspergillus alliaceus
TTTAAATATTTTAAAATAGATATTTAATAATTTAAGTTTCTAGAATATTAGTCTAAAATAATATAAATATTTATTAAAAATATATAAAATAATATTATTATTATTTATACATATTTAATAAAATTATTTAAACTTTTTAAGATATATATCTATCTAATATTATATATAAGAAACTAAGTTAATAGAATCTATAATAATAATATTAAATATTTTTTATTTATAATAATTAATAATAGTAAATTAATTATAGTACTGTTACGCCTGAGTATTCGGGCAAGAGCTCTATGAGTGTTAGCTGCCTTGCGTTGCAAGTCAACTATACCTGAGTGGTGAATCCAATATGATTCCAACTATGATCTGATCCAGGATCTGATGAGATAACTTAGTCTGAGGTCCAAATAATGTATAATGAAGCTCAAGTCTAAAAGGTCAGGCCTACTAAGTATATATACTCAGTAGTTAAGGAAGTGCAAATAAGTTGATTACTAACTTGATACTAAAGATATATTCTAAGTAACAATTAAGATTAATTATAAAGAACTAAACTAAGTATATGAATAAGTGTCCTTATATATCTATTCTTAGGTATGTGTTACGATAACATCATATATAGGTGGTGGTTAGGTGTCACAGATTGAATAGCGATTCGGCCTGATGGCCGTACAGGATACCCTGACCCAGGTGCATGGACAATCGGCCACTGATGAGGGACATCAGGCCGTCAACAGTTTGGTTTTTAACGGGAAATCTGAATCCTTTATGTACAGAATCCTCAGCTATAAATTAATAAATAGTTAGTAGTAGTAGAAGATCAAGAATTAGTTTTCTATCTAATTAGTATCTACTGCCTATCTTTAATCTCTCTTTCTTTTAGTCTATATATTTTTATCTAGTTAACAGGTCTTCTATTTTAAATAGTAGATATTCTTAATAATTCTAATTCTTCTTTTATTAACTATTTAAGGATATTAATAGCTTTCTTATTATAATTCTTTAATAGTAATATATTATCTCTTCTAAGAATTTATAAGAAAGAGATATAATCTTTATCTTAGACTATTCTAGAAATAAGTTCTGGAATCTATAATTAGAATAATAGTAAAACTATCCAGAATCTTTAAGAAATAATCTAATAATTAAAAACTAGACTAGAAAGTAAGAAACTATTAAAAAATTACTAGTAATTTAATTTAACTTTATTAAAGAATAGTTATATTATTAAGTTATTTAAAAATCTTTCTAAATTTATTCTTAATTTTAAATTATAGTAAAGATAGAAATAGATTCTTAATCTAGAATATTCTTTTAAAGCAGCTAAATAATATCTTAGAAAAGATAACTAAAAGATTCTTATAATCTTTTCTTATATATTTCTGATTTATAGATAGAGATAGTATTGTTATTTTATTGAAAAGTTATAAGAATAGTAATAAGATACTAAGAAATTATAGCTTTATTTTACTAAATAGATTTTTATCTTAATTAAAAATATAGTAATATTATAATCTAATATAATAGATTAACTTTAATAAGCTTAATAATAAAATAATTAAGATTTCTAAGAGTTTTATATTTATTTTAATATCTTAAAATAATATTTTCTAAGATAATCTAAAAAAAAATAAGCTCTTATTTTCTTTATAAAGCTTTTTCTAAATTTAACTAAGTATATTTAGAAATATTATTTAAATCTTTCTAAAATTTATAATAAAATAGTAATATTAGCTATATATTACTAGGATCTTCTTTAACTATACTAGAAGTAAAAATATAATAAAACTA
>NW_022474932.1:0-1766 GCF_009176365.1 Aspergillus alliaceus
TTTAAGCTGCAGGAGCAGGATGCTGCTAAGTTCTACATACAGAGCGGTGAAAGGGGCGGTACAGCAAGGTAGGCAGAAAGGAACGGGAGCAACAGTGAACAGAATACAACAAATTCTAAATTAATAGCTAATCTAGTTATTTCACTAGTATAATTCTATTAAATAAAGTCTTAATAATTCTATTAGATAAAAACTCTTCTAGTATTCTAAATCTATTAAATTAAATATTTAATAATATTATAGTACTATTTAGTAGTATTACTGTCTATAATACTAATTCTATTATAATTACTAAATTTATAAGCTGTTATGCCTGGGTATTCAGGCAAGAGCTCTATAAGTGTTAGCTGCCTTGCGTTGTGATACTACTATATCTGAGCAGTGAATCCAATATGATTCTGAGTACGATCCTATCCGGGATCCGACAATATGCAACGATGTTCTACGGGTAGCTCAAGTCCAAAAGGCCAGATCTACTAAGTATATATACTTTAGTAATTAAGGAAGTATAAATAAGTTGATTACTAACTTAATACTAAAGGTATATTCTAAGTAATAATAATAATTAATTATAAAGAACTAATCTAAGTACATGAATAAAGTGTCCTTATATATCTATCCTTGGGATATAGTGGTAGCTGGGCTGATATATTAGTAGTATATATATAGTATATAGTATACTGATTTATATATTATTTAGTAATCAGTTATATATTATTTAGTGTGTCATGTGATATCAGCTGTCTGGTCTAATATAAGTAATATAGTGGGTATTTCCTGACTCTAGTATTATCTTAGTCTATTATTCTGCCTCATTTCTCTGTCTCTAATAAGGGCACTAGACAAGAATCTATAATATTACTTTCTCTTTAAACTTTTATTTTTAAAAGTATAAGTTCTTAGTCTTTTCTAACTATTTATTATACGTTTTCTAGTTCTGTTTCTAACTTTATTATGCCTAAGTATAAATCTAATAATTCTTTTAGATCTATTACTAAGCAGACTTGTGATTAGATATATATATTCTAAGTAAGTAAACTATATTTTAGATTATAGTTTTATTAACTTATCTTCTTATAAGTATTGTCTTTCTGTTAGTAAGTCTTATATAATAGATTATTCCTGTTATTATTTAAAGTATATTTTATATATCTATTACAGTTATATGAATAAGAGTTTTATACTGGAAATAAATAGGATTTATTAAAGTATACTGAATAAAAGATAACTTATAAGTTTTCTGAAACTAATATAGAGCTTAAGTTACTTTATCCTGAATTAAAGTAGCTTTAGTCTTGTCTTGCTAAAGTTTAAAAAAAAATAACTGAAAATTTAGTATATTATATTTACTTATATAAATAATAGAATTTCCTTAATTAGTAAGATTTTATTATTTTAATATATCTAAGTATAATACTGAGTTATTATAGATCCTTAATAAAAAGAAGTTATCTCATTAATCTAATTTATCTATTACTATTAAGTAATTAATTATAATTTCTAATAATCCTAATTTTAGTTAAATATTAATAAAACTTAATTAAGTTTCTTTATTTTCCTAAGAGATCTGTAATCTATCTATTAGTAGTACTATTAAATTAACTAATAATAGTCTATTAAATTCTTAGTAGATTTCTAAGTATTTTTTAAGATATTATATTTTTTTTATTTTACTAGATATTAAGTTTATTCTTTAACTTTTCTATAATTCAGGATTTTTTTAACTTTATATTCTTAAGTATTATCTTTAATTTCTATATTTTTAG
>NW_022474933.1:0-1724 GCF_009176365.1 Aspergillus alliaceus
TAATAAAAATAAATAAAAAACATAGTAATCTCTATAGTCCATAATCTATAGAATTAGATACTAATAATAAATAGTGATAGTATAATAAAATTCCTTAAAATAAAAGAAATAGATATAGAAAAGAATAACTATATTATAGCTATAAAAAATTAGAATATTTTATAGAAAGCTATCTATAAAAATAATAGTAATAATAAAATAAAAAACTATAATAATTAAGAGTAGTATATTTTAAGAAACCAGCTTAGCTTAATATAATCTTAGAGAAAGGCATATATAATATTATAGAAGTATTTAAGAATAGAATAGAGCCTATATACCTTAGTGCTATATAGATAGCCGGCCCTGAGAATACTAAGTAAAGATCCCTGGATAGGGAAAACAGATCTGATAATGGAGTTTATTATAATAGATCTAATAATAGAGTTTATTATAACAAGTCTATTCTAAGATAAAGAAATATAAATTAAGTTTTATAAGAAATTAATTCTTTAGATAAAGAGTATAGTACTTAATAGATTAGCTATAATTCTAATATAGAGAAATTTCTTAAGATATCTGAGATTAGGCTGACCATTGGGATGGGATAGGACGGGAATAGGAATTTCCCATCCCATCCCATCCTATTCTTTGTATTCCATTTCCTATCCTGTTTTCCCTCTTGGTATCCCGTTTCCTATCCTATCCTAAATATAGGGCTAAAACAGGAATCCCATCCTATTTAACTGTATAAAATAGAATTTCTAATCCTAATTTTAAAATAGAATAGGATTTCTATCTAGATTAACTATAAAAACAGGATTTCTATCCTTGTCTTAGTATTATTTTAGGATTTTAGAATAGAATAGAATTTCTGTTTTCTATTCTAAAATCTTAAAATAAAATATAAAATATCTTTAATATATAGAATATAATAATTAAAAGTAATAATCAAAAGTAATAACTAAAGTTAAGTTTATTAAAATCTTAAAACTGTTAATATAATTAAATAAAAAACTTATTACTAGCTTTATTTTATTAAATATATTTTTATTTTAATCTTTATTTTTTTTTATCTTTAATTATAGTATCTTTTTATAGTTAAATAGTAGTATTACTTATAGTCTAATATAAGCTAAAACTATATAGTCTATAATAATCTTTTGTAATAGTATATATAGTATTTTATTATAGGAATTTTCTATTTTATTCTATTCTATCCTGGTTTTTCTCTTGGTATTCTGTTT
The DNA here is from genome assembly GCF_009176365.1 of Aspergillus alliaceus. Classification (NCBI taxonomy): domain Eukaryota; kingdom Fungi; phylum Ascomycota; class Eurotiomycetes; order Eurotiales; family Aspergillaceae; genus Aspergillus; species Aspergillus alliaceus. The sequence goes on from NW_022474933.1 coordinate 1,227, forward strand.
TCTATTCTATTCTAAATATAGAGCTAAAACAGGAATCCTATTCTGTTTAATTATATAAAATAGAATTTCTAATCCTAATTTTAAAATAGAATAGGATTCCTATCTAGATTAACTATAAAAACAGGATTCCCATCCTTGTCTTGGCATTATTTTGGGATTTTGGGATAGGACAGAATTCCTATTTCCCATCCTATCCCGAAATCCCTGGGATTATCCCGTCCCAACGGTCAGCCTATCTGAGATACCTGAAAATTCCTATAAAGAAAATCTAATAGATAAAGAATACTAGAGAGTTATAGAACTCTTTAATATACTATAGATAGTGATTAATAATTCTATAAGTTAGTAAATAATAAAATTATAATTAAGATAATAATTTAGAAATTGATAAAATAAACTAATATACTAGATAAATAATATAGTCTATAAAATAATAAATAATCTAAAAAAATTCTTAAAATTACTAAAAAAACTATTCTAGTAATATCTATACTAGAA
>NW_022474934.1:0-1721 GCF_009176365.1 Aspergillus alliaceus
ATCTGATCATTCCGAATGCATCATTTGCATTCATCTTATCAGATTCAGTATACTGCATTCAGCTTACTGCACCCAGAATCTATTGATTCTGATAAGATTATTAACTAAATAGATATAAATTCTAATCTTAGTAAAAGTATTATTACTATCTAGATAACTAAATATATATATATTAAATAATATATATTTAAATATAGTATAGCAAGAACTAATACTATTAATAATAATTAGATTATTATTACTAATATCAGAATCAGAAATCCATCTAGTAAACTCAGTATTAATTATAGTTAATAAATAATTAATATTAAGATAAACTTCTTAATACCTTTTAGTAATATTAAGTCTAATATAAATAATAATATAATACTATAATTTAAGGCCTTGCTTAGTAAGTTATTATTTAGGCCATAATCTGACTTAATAATTATCAGAATCAGTGGATTCTGGATACAGTAAGATAAATGCAGTATATTAAATCTAATAAGATAAATATAAATAATATATTCAGATTAATCAGATTATCAGACCTGAAAACAGCATAATTCTGATCTAAGGATATTACTGAAAGCATCCTCAGAAGCAGATATAAATATGCCCAAGAAATCATGCATTTCTAAAAGACACAGCAGAGAATCTCACCTTATACACTCATTTTTCTTATATTAATCTATCCATTATCAATATTTTCCTTTCTTACTCTACTCTCTATCTTACTATTTATATCTTTTTTATCTAATCTTATCATTGATTCAAGCCTTATATCTATCTTATCTATAAAAAACCAACAAGTATTTATAAATAATTAAACTATACTTATAGCTAATTCTATTACTAATATCCTTAGGTATTCTAAGTAGCTGGATAACTGTAGTTAGTGGATTTATTGATTAGCAGTAATTAACCAGACTTTAGGATGTATATTTAATTATTCTGGTTACTAATTTACTATTATTGTTCAGCACTTATCTTTATAGATTAACTTAGTATTGATTTAGCTATATAGATTAGTGTTAGTAGTACAGTTATTATTGACCATGTTAATATTAATTGGGATACTGGTTGGGATACCAGTTATTAGTATACTATTATATATCTTATACTTATTATTAGTATTCAATTCTATAGATTATAGATTATAAGAATTACTATATTTTATATCTATATATTCTTATTAATTTTTTAATAGATATTTATTTTTTCTTTAGACTTTATTATTCTATTTTTCTATAAATTATTTATAATAGCAGTTATTTACTTTAATAGTAAAGTTAATTACTTTAAACTTATTAAGAAAAAGAAGGCTAATTTAAAGAATCTAGAAATCTCTAGAAATAATAATAAGAATATTAAAAAAATTTTTAATAAAAAAAAAGTATAGTTTTAAGAGAAATCTTTTTTTTAAAATATATCTTTAAGATTAACTATACTATTCTAGATCTTAGTTAACTATTAGACAGGCAGAGCTTTACTATACCTATTAGGATAGCTAAAAATAGATTTAGTATTAAGTTAAGAGTATTTATTAATACTGGAGCACTGGAATACTGTTTTATTAAGATAGACAGAATACTGAAAGCAAGCCGGCTCTTGCAAGTACTTATAGTTCTATTAAATATTAACTGCAGAATTTATAATAGATAAAGAAAGAAAGTGATCACTTATATAATTCTGCTGCACTTAAATATAGATAGATAAAGATTCCCAGATACACTGTTTCT
>NW_022474935.1:0-1719 GCF_009176365.1 Aspergillus alliaceus
TATATTCTTAGTTTACTACTATATTAAATTCTAATTAAGTTAGAATAGATACTATCTTTTAAGATATTTTAAAGTATTAATATTTAAATTAGTAATAGTTTCTAATACTCTTAATTATAGTCTATAACTTCTTATTAGTTATAGTATTAGAAGTTAGTATTAAATCTCTTTTTAATACTAGTTATAATATCTATTACTATTGTTAAAGCTATCTTAATCTAAAAACTATTTATAGACTTATAATATTTCTTATAGTAGATTACTTTTAGTTAAGGAAAGACTACTAAATTAAGAAAAAAAAGAGTAATAATATATTAGATATCTATAACTATTTTAAATAATTAAATAATAAGGATCACTTTAAATATATTAGTAATAGTAATAATTCTAGAAATTCTAAGAAGAATCTATTTAATCTACTGGAAGAGAATTATATTAAAGATAAAGATATTTCTAAAATATCTGATATTTAATCTTTAATACTAATAGAGAAGAAGTATATATAGTTCTATAAAGATAATAGTAAAAATAATATATAGAAACTAGAGATTTTAAACTATTAATAATAATTAAAATATAGAGTTTATACTATAAATTATTATATTCTTACTAGTTATTAAATATATAATATCTAATATTAGATTTTTAATTAAACTTAGTATTTTTCTTTTAGAGTTATATATTCTAACTTAGTTAGAATTTTATTTATTTATATCTTTAGTAACTTCTGTCTTAGTATCTATATTTATATTAAATTACTTTAGTATTAAGAATTAGATATAGTCTAATATATCTCTATAATTTATATAGTTAGCTACACTAGCTTGCTATATATAACCTGTAGATTAAACTGTCAGCCCATAGGCCGGGATAGCCAATAACCCGGCCCGGCATGGACTTTTGTATACACAAACCCAGCCCATTTCTTGGCAGGTTAGGCCGGGTTGGGCCGGGTTTCTTGGGCTGGGCCTAACAAGTCTAGTTATAGCCAATATTTCGATTACTTAATTAGAATAGTAAATCATTCACAATATATTGTAAATTCTGCTTGTGTTATTGATATAATTAGCAAATATTAATTATATATATTAATAATACAGTGAATAATATCTTGCAGGTTTATATTTTGGGCATATGCTCAGTATATGCCAAGAAAAGGCTCATCGTGGTCTAAAAAGGCGGTGGTGGAGGTGGCATAATTTTAGACCACGCCGAGGTTTTTTTAGACCACGCTGAGCTGGCACCCGTTTGTTGGATATAGGACATGTTTACAAGGCTGATTAGTCACCGTCATGTTGAAGTGAACTTAGTAGTGGATTAACAGCAGGCAGTGGTTGAGGGAGGGGTAGACCACAGAGCAACTCCGATTTCTCATGAATTTACTGAAATACATAGTAGGCTGGGGGTTTGGTAACTGAAGTTGCTGACTAAGTCACAAATAATATTATTTGGTTTAGAATAGTTTAGGATAGTTTTCTAAAGTTATAAAAAGTTTATATAAGATAAAATCAATTCTGTAGTTATATAATAGTTATTTATTTATATCTTTCTATTTCTTAAGTTATATATAGTAATTTTACTAAAAAAGATTAAATATATAAAGATACTTTACTTAAAAATATAATATAAGTAATAGTTATAAATAAAAAGAAACTTTATAAATCTATATATATTTATATATAATAGTATATTATAACTTTATATATATATTTTTTTATT
>NW_022474936.1:0-1708 GCF_009176365.1 Aspergillus alliaceus
AATCATACTTTGTGGACCGAATGGACCTGAATACCCGGGTGCCTGGCCTGACTGGTCATGAACGGGATGGATCGAACCCTATAAACGGGTCTGTGAATGTAATAATCAATCTGGGCTATATAAAACCTATTACTAACTGTATAATATCAATATCTGGACGGGGTTATGGGTTATTACAAAATATATTTATATGGATGGGAATCAATTCTATTGGGTAATTGAATGTAACAATGGCTATGTCTTGCTCTGCTCCAACTCCATGCATATCCGGCGTAACCAACAAAACGACGTGAATAACTGGTTGTGCTGGCCCTGAACCCCCTCGGTGGCCTGTCCAAAAAACCGAATAACCTGACTGTCGGCCCCATGGCTCGCCAACCGCTGTTGCCATAATGGTTGCACCCGCTCGGCCCACGGTCCATACAACATCATCGCCACCATGGGTAATAATACATCCCGGTACGCACAATCTCTTCTGCCGGTCCGCCATCCCTGGCATATGGACTGGGGCATATAACACCAAAAACATGCGCTGAATTCGGCAAACTGGAACCCAACCTTTCGGATGCTCCGCATCCATTCTTTGGCAATGGCACTCCGGGGTCCCCGACAAAATATCAACTCATACTCGTGCCGTTCCCGGCCGGCCGTGATACATATATAACATCGCCACATCCATTGCCCGGCCTCTCCTTCGATAAACTCCTTGTTCAACCGTTGCTGGGAATCATGCTCCCGCTGTTGGATCTGCACGTGCTGTCGCTGCCATTCCCTGATGCCAACTGGTGCCATGCCATCCGGCGATCTCTCATCCTGGCGGGATAACGGCTGGGGACGGGACGTGTGATCTACACCGTCCATGGCCCTGGGGACGGTCTCGCGATGGGCCCTGGGGGGAACGGTGGACGGCGGGACGATTCGCGGTGACGGGGCATCGCTGGGGGGGCGCTGGAACTGGTCTCATCATCCCCCTCGATCACCTGGGGGGGAAACCCTGGATTCTTGCGCCGCCCAATCGGGATCACATCCTTCACACGGGATCTCATCAACATCGGTATCCCGGCACTGCTGTCAACAATATCCATCCACCGTTTCATCCAAATATTTATCCAATACATACCGCCGGCATCCCACGCCCGCCACCTCGTCCATATTCCTGGACCAACTCATAATGGGCGGCATCCTCGGGCTCGGGGGGGCGTCATCCTGGCGGGTTGGATGATAATGGCCTCGCTGCGGTGGCCATCGCGGCCGGCTCGTCCACTCTCCTGCGCGTAATCCAACAATGTCCGTGGCATTCCAATATGGATGATACTGCGGATATCGGGGATGTCCACCCCCATCCCTAATGCGCTGGTGGCTGCAATTACCGTGGTCTCTCCCTGCGTGAACCGGTGCAATATGGATGGCTTATCGATCTGCTGGCTGTAATATGCCTCTCATCCCAACACCCGGGCAATGCCCATGACGTGGCCCACTGCATGGCCATATATGATCACATTTCCGCCACCGGCCTGCTGGATCCGTCCCCGGATGAATGTCACAACCGATTCGGTCTCAAACCACGCGGCTGCCTACCGGGGGACTGGGGGCTGCCACACCCGATACGCCACGTTCGGACGGCTGGTCCGCGCCCGGAACATGCTCACCTGCTCGCGGGCATGACCTATCCGATGGAACAATGGGGTCTCTAACCCGGGGGGGGGGG
>NW_022474937.1:0-1700 GCF_009176365.1 Aspergillus alliaceus
AGGCTAAAAGCTCAGCAATTGACTACTTTTCAAGTAGTCAACCTGTTAGGTGGTATATATATAAGGTGGTCCTATCTCATACTAGGAACCACAATTAGATAGTATTATAATAATTTAATAAAAAAGAATTTAGAATTAAAAAATCTATAGAATAAATTATAAGAAACTATTACTTTTTATATATCTAAAAAAAATCTAGTAGTATAATAATAAATATAAAATCTATATTAAAGATAAACTAGTAAGATATAAATTATATAAATATATATAGTAAATATATTAATATAACTATAGAAATAGATTATAATTAACTTTATAGGACTACTACCAGAGTTAGATAAAATATAATTATAATTATAAATAAATTTATAAAATATATATCTAGTATTAAGTAACTTAATACTTGATATAGTATATCTTTTATACTTAATATTTAACTATTATTATTCTTTATAGAATATTAGATAAGATTATATTAGATAAAGATAAGCTTTTTATATTAAAGTTTTAGTAATTATTAATAAATTTAATAGAAATTAATTATAGACTTACTATAACTTATTATTCTTAAGGAAATAAATAGATAGAAAGAGTAAATTAAATAGTTAAATAATATCTTTACTAATAAGCTATATCATGGCAGCGCTATAATCAAAATATATCAGTAATATAATATATTATAGCAATAATATAAGAGATAAAAATATATAAGAATACTTATATATTTAGTTTAGGGTTTTATAATTAATTAATATTATTACTTAGAATATATCTTTAATATTAAATTAGTAATTAATTTATTTGTATTTTCTTAACTATTAAGTATATATACTTAATAGGCCTGGTTTTTTAGACTTCAGTTATTATTATTTTATTTATAGATATTTTCAGATCTTAAATTAAATTATATATTTAGATCCTGGACTGGATTATACTGTTATCTATTATCTATTATTACTGAATTATAGTAGATTCTATTATTTAGATTTATTCTATAACTTTATAAAATAGCTAATATTTATAGAGCTCTTGTCTGAATACCTAGATATAATAATATTAATTACCAGTCTATATAAGTTAAGTCTTATATAGACTTAAAATATTATTAGTATATTTTTATAAGTATTTAGTAAGTAGAAGGCTCTAGTTAAAGAATATTTTACTAATAGATATTAACTCTAAACCAGAAATAATACCTGGTCTCAAGAACTAGATCAAAGAAAAAGTATTATTAAATAACTAATTAATAATATTAGAGAATAGAATTGTCGCGTTGTTGCGGTTCTATTCCTATTCCACCATTATGCCCCTGTGGTCTCCATGTCGCTCCCGTTCCTTTCTGCCTACCTTGCTGTACCACCCCTTTCACCGCTTTGTATGTGGAACTTACCAGCATCCTGCTCCTGCAGCTTAAAGAAATCAATCATTCCACACCATAATCAGAAGCACCCAACGAGAATACTAAAATTAAAATTCTTAAAGTATAACTTATTAAAGCTAAAAAGTAATAATAAAAATATTAGAATAATATTATTTAGTTTAATACTTAGATTAGTATATTAATACTAAAAGAGATAATTAGAAAAGTAAAATTACTAAAAGCTAAGTCTTTTAATAGAATTTATTTTAAGTTATAAGTTTTTTATCTTAAATAAATATATATATTTATATAAATTAAGCTAGTCTAATTAATAAAATAG
>NW_022474938.1:0-1695 GCF_009176365.1 Aspergillus alliaceus
AGGGTATTGATAGCCTAGATATCCTTAGGCATGTGATCAGGGGAATTGATCAAGAGATAAGATAGATAATAGATAGATAGATATCAGGTAAAATCTATAGAATAAATTAACTAGATAGGTATGACTATAGAATAATAGAATAAGATTAACTAAACTGCTTTAATCTAATTAATCTAAATTAATCTAAATTAATCTGGTCTGTAGAATAGATATAAATATAGGCCTATTTATATTAAATAGATATAGATCTTAGGCCTGTAATATATAATAAAAATAGTATCTTAAGAATAAGATAAAAATATATAGAATAATTAGAATTATATAATATATTATTATATAATATTAGATTATATAATCTCCAGTTTAATATACTCTCTTAGTTTTAAATATCTAGAGATACTCTAGATATTAAAACTGTATAAGAATTAATAAAATAAGCAGAAAAATTGGTTATTCTTAAATTTATTAGAAATATCTTTTATATTTAAATAATTTAGAAAGACTTGATATTTCTGATAAGTTACTTAGTAAGTCTATCTATAATTATTTAATTAATTAAAATCTATAAAATTTAAATAGATTCTTTTTTAATCTCTTATCTAAGCTAATACTGGTAAATATTAATATATTTAAGCTTAGTTCTATAAATAAAATTTTTCTTAATTAGTAAATTAATAGTTTATTAATTATTATACTAAATAGTAAGCTTTTTTTCTGGATTAAATTTAAGTATCTTAAATAATTATTTCTATTATAAAAATTACTTACTTACACTGGTTAAGACTAGGAATTTAGCTTTAATAATAGATAATATAACTATTTTCTATTTCTTTATTAATTAATTAACTGGTCTACTAAATAAGCTATAGATATAATCTTTAGAGCTTTTTTTATCTATATTATTTATAAATACTATATTACTAGCTATTTAAAAGATAGACTTCTTAAAATCTCTATTTAATTAGTCTAAATATTTAATTACTAGATATCTATAGCTATATAGATATATAATTAATTAATTAACAGTATCTATATATTTAGGAATAGGATTCTACAGAAATTCTAATAATAGTCTATAATCTTGAGCTATATTTAGTTATAATATAATAACTATATATAGAGCTAATCTAATCTTTTGCTAATACTAATAAATAAATAATTTTAAAGCTTTATAATACTCTAATTTATTAATTTTATATAGATTCTCTAATAGTAATAGTATTTTTAATATTTTCTGATTAGTTAGATAAAATTAATAAGTAATTTTTTTAATATAATTTATTTATAAAATCTAAAGTTTTTTATTTACTCTATTTTTAAATATTTTAATATTAAGAAACTAGATTATCTAATCTAGATTCTTTATCTAGTATATTGATAGAAATAAGTTTTTTAGTTAAATTATTTCTATATATCTTTTCTTATAATATAATATAATAATATTATTAATATATATTATTAAGATAAGATAATTATTTATAAATAAATAAAAGTTTTTAAATATAGATTTTAATTTAAAGTATTTTAGAATTTAATTTATTTTCTTTTATTATAGAAATAGTAATTATTTTAAGTTATAGAGTACTTTATATAACTTTAGTACTTTAGACTTAGAACTATAGCCAGGCAGTAAAGAAATATAAATAGTTTTATTAATAAAACTATTAAAAAAAGTATTTACTATATTTAATTAAA
>NW_022474939.1:0-1670 GCF_009176365.1 Aspergillus alliaceus
GTTCAATAGAAACCCAGTCCTCTGCTCCTGCCACCTGCGGCGCTGTAGCACGCTATTCCCCCTACTACCTGCGGCTCCCTGAGCTGCAATTAACAGGAAGTAGATACTATTCAGACAGGAGACTTATTCTTGATCTCTTACTACTACTAACGATTCGCTAATTTATAGCTGAAGACTCTATATCTAAAGAATTCAGAATCTCTTAAAAACTAATTTATTATATAGCCTGATATTTCTTATTGATAACTAATTGCCTATATACCTAGGTCAGGGACTTTGACTGTTGGGACAGGATAATCCCAGGGATTTCAGAATAGAATAGGATAGAATAGGATAGAATAGGATTTTTAGGATTTTAGGATTTTGGGATAGAAAATAGGAATCCTGTTCTATTCCAAAATCCCAAAATAATGCCAAGACAAATATAGGAATCCTGTTTTTAGAGTTAATCCGGATGGGAATCCTGTTTTGTGTAGATTTTGGGATTGGGAATTTGGGATTCCTGTTCTAGCCCTATATTTGGGATGGGATAGGAAATTCCCATTCCCGTCCCATCCCATCCCAATGGTCAGCCTAGCTCTAATAGAGAGATATGAAATATATTATAAATTCTACTATATTTATTAGACAGGCAAAGGCGGTAGGCTTGCTTTCTAATAATATCAAGTACTTGAAACAGTCTGATATATTTAGATATAAGTTCTAGGCCAAAACGTTTAGTTTAATATTCTGGATAGATAATTATACTAAAGTATTCTGTTCATATATTTTAGACTAATAATATTTTTATAGCATTTTATATATAATTCTATTACTTTTTATTAATATTCTTTATCTCTTTATAAAGCTTTTCTAATTTTTCAGTATAATAGTATACTGTTGGAAACTTTTCTAAGAAAGTACTGTTCTCAGTATATAAATAAAAATTAAATAAATAGCTAAGTGATGGAGAATGCTTTCAGTAATATCCCTAGATCAGAATTATGCTGTTTTCAGGTCTGGTAATCTGATTAATCTGAATGCATTATTTAATATTTATATTTATCTTATTAGTTTTACCATACTGCATTCATCTTACTGTACTCAGAATCCACTGATTCTGATAAATAGATATTTTAATACTTAATTTCTGAGATTATAATATTAATATATAATATTACACTTTTATAATTTAGTTAATAGAATCAGTTTTTATATAAGAATTCTTAATTACTAGTATACAGTTCTGGCGGGTAGAATTACTTACTTATTAGAATAAGAGATAGAGATCTGAATAATTATAATAATAAAGATTAGACTCTTAATTATATAATTATATTTTTTTATTCTAAATTTATAGTTTCTTTTACAGTCTCTAAGAAGCTCTATTTTATTAGAAATTAAAGCTAAAATAGAAGAAATCCCTTTTCTAATATCTATAATTTTTAGATATACTGATTTAGTAGATAAAGCAGGTTTAGTAAAAAGACTGAAATTAATAAATTTTTAAATTTCTTTATTTTCTATAATAATCCTGATAGAGTTAAACTAAATAAGTTAATTACTAGATCTATTTAAAATTATAGTAATCTTTTAATCTGATATAATATTTAAAAGAATTAAATCTGATATATTAATAGAATAATTAAATAGAGAAAGCTAGACTTATAACTAATAAAAATCTAGAATAT
>NW_022474940.1:0-1669 GCF_009176365.1 Aspergillus alliaceus
CTATATCAGAAAATATTATAAAATTATATTAGATAGATAGACTACTATAATATAGAAATTATTTATTAATTTAGAAAATCTATAAAAATATCTTAAATATATTTTTAGAAATATTAATATAGAAGCTATAGCTAAACAGAAGTTAAAATAGCTATACTAGAGAGATAATATATTAATTTATATAATAGAATATTAATAGATTATCTTAAGACTTAATTAAAATAAGAAGATCTATATCTTAATATTTATTAATAATCTAAAGAGATATATAAAGAATAAATTTATATATATTAATAGATTAGTAATATTTAATAAAGTAATTAACTTTACTATTAAAGTGGATAATCACTATTATAAGTAATTTATAGAGAAATAAAATACTAAAGCCTAGAGAAAAGATAATTACCAGCTAAAAAATCAGTATAAATTAAATAATTAGTATAAATAAATAGATAGAAGATATAGTGATCTCTATAGCCTCTAATCTATAAAATTAGACACTAATAATAAGTAATAATAGTATAATAATATTCCTTAGAAAAAAAGAGATAGACACAGAAAAGAATAACTATATTATAGCTACAGAAAGCCAGGACATTTCATGGAGAGCTGCCTGCAAAAACAACAGCAATAATAAGACAGGAAGCCACAGTAATTAAGAGCAGTATATTTTAAGAAGCCAGCTCAGCTTAATATAACCCTAGAGAGAGATATATACAATACTACAGAAGTACTAAAAGGCCAGACAGAGCCTATATAACTTAGTACTATAAGGATAGCCAGCCCTAAGAATACTGAGCAATAGATCCTGAATAGAGAGAACAGATCTGATAATGGAGTTTATCACTATAGACCTGATAATAGAGTTTATTATAATAAGCCAGTTCTAAGATAAGGAAATATAAATTAAGTTTTACAAGAAATTAATTCTTTAGATAAAGAGTACAGTATTTAATAGACAGACCATGATTCTAATATAGAGGAAATTCTTAAGATACCTGAGACACCTAAAAATCTCTAAGAAGAAAATCAGGAAAATAAATATCAGAGAGTTATAGAACTTCTTAATATACTATAGACAGTAGTTAATAATCCTGTAAGTTAATAAATAATAAGATTATAATTATTATAATATATTTAAAAAAGATAAAACAAGCTTATATATTAGATAAATAATATAGTCTATAAAATTATAGAAGATTTCAGAAAATTTTTAAGATTACTAAAAAGACTATTTTAATAGTACCTATACTAGAACTATATATATTAGAATAATCTAAATTAAGAAAACTAGAAAGAATATTAGCAGTACTATAATAATTATAAGAATAAATATAGTATATATAAAGAAGATAGATAGGAATACTATCAAGCTTTTAGTATAATATAGTCTAGATAAACTAAAGAAGAATATAGAGAAGTATATTTTCTATAGATATATATCTATCTATATTTCTTAATATACTAAGACTATAAGAGTTTTCTATAAATTATTTATTTTAAAGATCTTTATCTATATTACTATAACTAAAAGAAAATAGTAAAGTTTTAGCCTTAAAATAGTCTTTATAGCTATATTAAATTTATAGCCATAGTATAAAAAAAATATCTTACTATAATAACTATAATTAATAGTATATCTACTAGAACTATAATTAATTCAGAAGTA
>NW_022474941.1:0-1665 GCF_009176365.1 Aspergillus alliaceus
GGCATTATTTTGGGATTTTGGGATGGGACAGGATTCCCATTTCCCATCCCAAAATCCCAAAATCCCATCCCATCCCGAAATCCCTGGGATTATCCTGTCCCAACGGTCAGCCTACTCCATTGTATACTCCCTTGGGGGTAGGTGACGGAGTAGGTATCATGTGACCTGGAGATCCTTCTTATCTTATCTTCGGGTAGCCATGATCTGTTCTTTCTTCATTGTAGTCCTATCACTTTCTGCCTTGCGCCTCCGCTTTCCCCGATAAGGCACACTAGACAAGGGTCTGTAACACTAATCTAGATATATAATAATCTATATAAATTCTAAGACTAGCTTACTTACTAATCTACTTTACTTTAGTTTTCTAAGTTATTATTCTATATTTTATACTATATTAATATCTCTAAAGATCTATTCTATATAGTTCTTAAATTTATTATAGTCTATAAAGATTTTCTTAGTTACTTTATCTTATTTTTCTAGAGTATTAACTTAATAGTCTTAAATATAGTTTTTAAATTAATTAAATACTAGTTTAATAAAATAAGTTAATATAAATAAAATCTTATTAGTACTGGATAATATCTTACTTTAATTAATATTAAAATAGATATTAAGTTATATTAAGAATATCCTGAGTTTATATCTCTTTTTATTAAAGAATTCAGAAGATCTGATCTTAATAGTCTTAGCTATTAAGTAATTTTCTAATTATTTAATTTATTTCTAAAATTATAATACTATATCTATTAACTCCCTAATAGATAGTATATATTCTATCTAACTAGTTACTGGGCTTCTAGGGTTTGCTTTGTTAGTAGATATTATAGTATTTTAAGTCTATACAAGACTTGACTTATATAGACTGGTAATTAATATATTATATCTAGATATTTAGCTAAAAGCTCTATAAGTGTTAGCTGCCTTGTATAGCATAGAGACTAATCTTGAATAATAAATCTGATATAATTCCGCAGCTTGTAAATAATAATAGTTCTGAATATAATTCTTATTCAGGATCTAATGAGATAACCTTAATCTAAGGTCTGACAGTCTATAATACTGTTCCCTGAATAGCTTAAGTCTAAAAGGCCAGGCCTACTAAGTATATATACTCAGTAGTTAAGTATAAATAAGTTAATTACTAACTTAATACTGAAGGTATATTCTAAATAACAATTCTGATTAATTATAAAGAACTAAACTAAATATATCAATAAGTATTCTTATATATTCTTTACTCTTCTACTTCTCTGTATACTTTTGGGATAGATAATGGAATAGATAGTCCTCTGATTGGTAGTTCCTGATATACTCTGTCACAGAACAAGGACTGCTGGCCAATGAATCGACGAAAGGCTGATGGTTATGTGACACTAGTGGAGAAACAATGACCCGAGCCGGGTATGTTGCCAAGAGAAATATATATACTAGGTATATTTGATATGCCCTAATAATATACTGAACATACAGGAGTTATATATATCTGTATAGGAGAAGACATACTGGGACATACTTAGAATAGATATATAAGAATAATTATTTCCTATACTTAGTTCTATCTACTATATCTGTAAGGGACTCGGCTGAATCAATAGTTGATTAGGTAGTCTATCACTAAGAGACTAAGCTAAAGAGAGGAAAAGAAAAGAAAACATAAAGCTA
>NW_022474942.1:0-1657 GCF_009176365.1 Aspergillus alliaceus
AATAAAAAAAAGCTAGTATAAGAATTTTCTAATAATAATAGTCTAGAGATAAAAAAGAGAATAGAGATTAAAAAAAAAATATATTTAATAAAAATAAAATTAATAATAAATCTTTTATTTAATTATACTAGTAATATCTAGATTTTAATAAATTTAATCTTAATTATTACTTTTAATTATTATATTCTATATATTAAAGTATTTTATATTTTATTTTAGGATTTTAGAATTTTAGAATAGAATAGGATTTCTATTCTAAAATCCTAAAATAATACTAAGATAAATATAGGAATCCTGTTTTTAAGATTAAACTAGATAGGAATCCTATTCTATTTTAAAATTAGGATTAGGATTTCTGTTTTATATAGTTGAATAGAATAGGAATCCTATTCTAGCCCTATATTTAGGATAGGATAGGAAATAGGATGCCAAGAGAAAAAACAGGATAGGAAATGGAATACCAAGAATAGGATAGGATAGAATGGGAAATTCCTATTCCTGTCCCATCCCATCCCAATGGTCAGCCTAATCCTAATATTTACTGGCTTTATAAACTTTTACTATAGATTTATTAAGAAATACTTATATATAGTACTATCTCTAATAGATCTTATAAGAGATCTAGAAAGCAGAAAGAAAGCTAAAAATAAGCTATATAAATCTATAGAAAATAAAAAGAATTCTTACTAATAAAAGTATAATTTTTTAGATAAGAAAATTAAGCTTTTACTAAAGATAAGAAAAGTATTTAAGAAATTAAAAGAGATCTTTAAGAAAATATCAGTTCTTAAATATTTTAATCCTATATTATAGATTATATTAGAAATAGATATATCTAACTTTACTATAAGTATAATAATCTCTTAATTATATAATAATAGAGTATAGTATTCCATTACTTTCTATTCTAGAAAAATAATAGATATAGAATATAGATATAAAGTATATAATAAAAAGCTTCTTATAATTATTAAAATATTTAAAATATAGTAATACTATCTAGAAAGAAATAGATATTCTATTACTATTAAGTCTAACTATACTAATCTTAGCAGCTTTATATAGCTATTACTAAAGTAGCTAAATAGATATTAAACTTATTAAATAAAGCTGCTCAGTATATTTAATTTTAAAATAGAGTATTGTCTAGAGAATAAAAATCCTGTAGATATATTTAGTTAAAGACCTAACTATATATCTATTAAAGAAGAAATTAATTTATAGTTAATACTGCTAACTCTATAGGCAAAGCTATAGCAGATAATAGAGAAGACTATAAATTAGAAAAATATATTTAATAGAAAAAGTCCTGTATCTTAAGTAAAGTAGATAAAAAGATACTAAAGCAGAAGAGAAAATACTTAAAAGTAATAAATTTCTATAGAAGATTAAAATATATCTATAGATAAGAATTATACTACTAGTATTACTAGTATTCTAGATTACTAGATACTATAGATTATAGTTACTAAAGTAATTAAATCTAAATTAGTATATTCTAATTCTATAGAATTAATAATAGAGCTTATCTACTGTATCTAATAGAAGAATATAAAAATAAAGAATCAATATCTATATATATAATAAGAGAGTTAAAGAAAGTAAGGTAATTTACTCTAGAAAATAAATAAAGACAGGCTTCTTAGATATAAGAATA
>NW_022474943.1:0-1651 GCF_009176365.1 Aspergillus alliaceus
AATGGGCTGGGTTTGTGTATATGAAAGTCCATACCGGGCCGGGTTATTGACTACTCCAGCCCATGGGTCAACAGGTTAACCTGTGGGTTAGCAAGAGATAAAATATAGTAAATATATTATTTACCTATAGTAATATAAATAAATTATAGTATTAAGAGACTGTATTTTATTAAGAATATAAATCATTGCTTTACTAGGAAAGGATCTACAGCTGTGGGCTCCCGCAGATAGTTCATATATATATATTTTGACCCATGGGTGGTTTGTATATAATCTTGACCCGGCCCAAACCCAACGGGCTGGGTTGCAAAACCTGAAAAACCCGGCCCAACCCGCGGGCCTAACAAGTCTAACTATAATAAAGTAGATAAAAAAAATATAAGATATTTAGAACTATATCTATAAATCTATAGAAAAAGCTTAAATAATCTAGAAAAATTAAGTAAATAAATATTACTAAAAGATTAATTTTATAGTAAAAAATATAATATAGCTTATCTAAATAAGAAGTTAGATAATTAATAGACTAATCTTTACTAAATTACTATAGAAGTTAAAAATATCTATAGACTAGATCTTTCTCTATTAATAAAGATATATCCAGTATTCAGTCTCAATAAACTATAAAAGACTATAATAGATTTATTATCTAGTTAATATAAAGATTTCCTATAAATAATTTAGATTAACAGCTATAATAAATAGAAGATTAAGAAGATTATTACTATATAGCTATATTATAATAAACTATAATATAAAGTTAAATAATTTAATTATAATAATAATTCTAAATAATATTTTACTACTAACTTTAGAAATAGTTCTATATATCTTTATAATTTCTATATCCAGTATTCTAAAGTATCTGGCCTGCTAGTTTACTTAGATCAATAGTTAAGTACTGTAGAAAGAAAGAAGTTTAAATCAGAATATATAGATAACAGTAAACCAGTATAAAAAGAAATAATTAGAAAATCTATTAAAAAGATATAATAGATAAAGTAGTTAAAATAGATAGATTAACTAGAAGACTACTATTCTTAGAATCTAAGAAATTTTTTACTAGAGAGGTATTATAATAACCTGTATATTATATAGTTAGACAGGCCTACTTTCCATAACATAAATCCTTGTATAATAGTGTTTCTCCCCCTATAGTTGAATTCAGTTAGAAACGCTACCATATCTAGCTTTCTACTGTGGAATAGCTAGATATGAATGAGCAGTCATCACATTAATCCAGGTTTTTATCTCTTTTATAATTCTTTAAATAAAAAGATAAGTAGTAAGATAATTTAGAAATAATTCTAAATAAATTATTAATAAAAATTATAAAATTCTAGAAAAATCTAAATATTATAGTAGCTCTTAGATTTCTTTTATAAATAATATTATTTATATACTAAGAATTTATTAATATATTAGCTTAGAATATAATATATTCTAAGAATTCTATTTAATACTAATAAAAAGTATATTTTAAAAGTTTAGTATATAGATCAGTATTTCTTAAATAATTTAATATTTATTTAATATACTTAGTATAGATTACTCTATTTAATAAAAATATCAGAATATTATCTAGATAAGTTATATAGTATATATCTAGAATATTATATAGAGCTATATATAGATAGCTCTGAAAAGTAGT
>NW_022474944.1:0-1651 GCF_009176365.1 Aspergillus alliaceus
TTAAAGAAATTAATTAAAAATAAAATAAATAATAAATAAATAGATATTAAATAAAATCTATAAAATAAATTAATTAAATATAACTATAGAATAATAGAATAAGATTAACTAAACTACTTTAATCTAATTAATCTAAATTAATCTAAATTAATCTAAATTAATCTAATCTATAAAATAGATAGAAATATAGATCTATTTATAATAAATAGATATAGACTTTAGGCCTGTAACATATAATAAAAATAGTATCTCAAGAATAAAATAGAAATATATAGAGTATATATAGAATAATCAAGATTACATAATATATTATCACATGATGTTGGATCACATGATCTCCCGTTCAACACTATCTTATCTTAATAATATATATTAATGATATCATTATATTATTTTACAAGAATAGGTATATAGAAATAATTTAACTAAAAAGCTTACTTTTATTAGTATACCAGATAAAGAATCTAGATCAGATAATCTAGTTCCTTAATATCAAAATATTCAGAGACAGAGTTAATAGAAAACTCTAGATCTTATAGGCAGATTATATTAAAAAGATTATTTATTAATTTTACCTGACTAATCAGAAACTGCCAAAGACATTATTACTATTAGAAAATCTATATAAATCTAATGAATCTAAGTACTATTAAGCTTTAAAATTATTTATCTATTAATACTAGTAAAAGATTAGATCAGCTCTATATATAGCTATTATTTCATAACCAGATACAGCTCAGAATTATAGACTACTATCAGAATTCCTGCAGAATCCTATCCCTAAGTATATAAATACTATTAATTAATTAATTATATATCTATACTGCTACAGGTACCTAGCAATTAAATATTCAGGCTAATTAGATAAAGATCTTAAGAAGCCTGTTTTTTAAATAGCTAGTAATACAGTATTTATAGATAATATAGACAGAAAAAGCTCTAAAGATTATATCTATAGCTTATTTAATAAACCAGTTGATTAGTCAGTAAAGAAACAGAAAACAGTTATATTATCTACTACTGAAGCCAAATTCCTAGCCTTAACCAGTACAAGCAGGCAATTTTTATAGTGAAAATAACTATTTAAGGCACTTAAATTTAATCCAGAAGAAAAGCTTACTATTCAGTGCGATAATTAATAAACTGTTGATTTGCTAACTAAGGAAAATTCTATTTATAGAACTAAGCTTAAACATATTAATATCCACCGGCATTAGCTCAGGCAAGAGATTGAAAAAGAATTGTTGAACGGGAGATCTTGTGATCCAACATCATGTGATGATATATCATGTAATCTTGATTATTCTATATATATTCTATATATTTCTATCTTATTCTTGAGATACTATTTTTATTATATATTGCAGGCCTAAGGTCTATATCTATTTAATATAAATAAATCTATATTTCTATCTATTTTATAGACTAGATTAATTTAGATTAATTTAGATTAATTAAATTAAAGTAGTTTAGTTAATTTTATTCTATTATTCTATAGTTATATTTATCTAGTTAATTTATTTTATAGATTTTATTTAATATCTATTTATTTATTATTTATTTTATTTTTAATTAATTTCTTTAATTATATATCTAAGAATATCTAGACTATTAATATTCTAGATTTCTAATAATTATAAGTCTGGCTTTC
>NW_022474945.1:0-1648 GCF_009176365.1 Aspergillus alliaceus
TAGTAAGAATTACAGAAAACTTAAATTAAGATATTAAATATTTTATTAATAGGCTAATAAAGATTTATAGTATCTTCTTATAAATAAAGATTTAACTACTAATAGACTAGTCTAGAGATATATAATATTAGATAAATCTTTTTTATAATTTTATTATTATATTAGTCTATATTAGCTTTAAATTTATTATATATCTTTATTAATTAATCTTTAAACTTAGAATTCTTATTATTAATTAGAATAAAAGAATTAGAAACTTTTTTAGATTTATTTTTATTTTCTAGTTATAAGAATTCTTGATAAAAATTAATTCTAAATTTATAATAGTTAAGTTATTAAATAATAAAAATATTATAATATAAGTCTTATTTTTTATAGAATTTAGTAATCTAGAAGTTCTTAATAGTTAGTTAACTAATTATTTTAATAAATTTTTTCTCTATATTCTAGATATAGATTATAGAGCTAATAGAATCCTGGAGATTCTAGAGATTCTAAAATTTTTTAAAAGTAATCTTTTTAAGATAGCTACTCTTCTTTATTATTAAAGTATAGAAATATTTAAGAATATTGTTATATAGTTTCTTTAGTATCTTATAATAGTATTTCAGGAAGTCCTTAAGTAAAAGCTTTTCAGGCTAGTTATTTTTATCTATATTTAGAAATAGACGTTAATTTATATCATGTGCTATAGTAACTAGATATTTAAGGATTTTAAAGATAGGATCAGGGAATTTAAGAGAATAAGAAAAAAATAGTATAAAGAGAAGAAGAAACAATACTAATATAATAGCTCAGGCTAATATAGATAAATTAATCTTATTAAATAGCTCTAATACAAGAGAATTGCTTGAAGAAGAGAATATCCTATAAGTAAAGCTCTGAGATATTGTCTATCTTGAATATAAACAGAACAAACAAGAATCATGCACTACTTGCTGATATTCACTATAAACTCAGCAGCCTGTATAGTGACTGCGCCGTCACAGTAGTAACTACTATAGAGAACTACTATAATATAATATATAAAATAATAGATAGAAAAAGGAATATATAAGAATACTTATTTATATACTTAGTTTAGTTCTTTATAATTAATTTTAACTGTTACTTAGAATATACCTTTAGTATTAAGTTAGTAATTAACTTATTTATACTTCCTTAACTACTGAGTATATATATTTAGTAGACCTGGTCCTTTAGACTTTAGCTATTCACAGAATATTATTGTATATTGTTAGACCTTGGCTTAGGTCATACTGTTGGATCCTGGATAGGATCATATTCAGAATCACATCGGATTCACTGCTCAGGTATAGTAGTATCGCAACACAAGGCAGCTAACACTCATAGAGCTCCTGCCCGAATACCCAGGCGTAACAGTATTTTAATAAAGAAAAAGTACTGGTCTATAAAATTTAAAATATCTTATATAGATACTATATAAGATATATTATTTTAATTTTTTATTTATTTAATAAAAATATTATTTAACTCCAATAAACTAGATCTTAATAAATTTATAGTTATTGGCTATACTTTTACTAGTTAAATTATTATTAAATAAGTTTGAATAGCAAGTCTATAATAATTATAAGAATAATATATATATATAGAGTAAATTCTTAATATTTTATAACCTAATTCT
>NW_022474946.1:0-1634 GCF_009176365.1 Aspergillus alliaceus
AATACAGATATTAAGGCAGAAGCTACTAAAGATATAAGTAAATAAAATTCTAACTAAGTTGGAATATATAACTCTAAAGGAAAAACACTAAGTCTGATTAAAAGCCTAATGTTGGGTATTATATGTCCGATAACCGGCAAGAGCACGATAATTTACAGCCCTAGCTCCATATCTTGACTGCCGCCGATGGCCTAAAGTCTCTGGTCCCCGTATATCATCTTCACTATCATCTTCATGGAACTGTGCATGCTCCTTCTCTATTGGTGTTGAAGGCTGAATATCAGGTATTTCAGGGGTATCTTCATCTTCAACATGATCCTCGTCCAGTAGATCGAACAGATTCTCCTCAGGATCCCCAGAATCATCACTATCACTGATATATTCAAAGTGATCCTTATCACCCGGTTGTTCAAGGTAGTTATAGATATCTGATATATTATCACCCTCTTCCTTCTCGATTCGGCAGTCTTCCCTTAACTGAAAGCGATCTGCCATAAGAAGTATCATAAGTCCATGAATAGTTTTTGGATCGAGGCGGCTTCGGCGATAGTGACAGATATCACGACTGGTATTAAAAAGGGATTCAACACCAACTCCTGACACTGCAACTGATAAGAAGTCGCGGGCCATAATTGAGAGTATTGGGAACCGTTGCTGGTTTAAACGCCAATACTCTAAAATATCTTGAGAGACAGTGCCTATTCTAACTTAGTTAGAATTTAATGTAGCAGCGAACTAAGAACGTACCCTCATTTAAGTAGGTCTCAACTTCAGCGAATGAACTATCTTGGCAGGTCATGGTAATTCTTCTTTTCTTGATAAAATGCTGGCGGACTTGATCGAATTGTGATATCTGATGTAACGGAGCTGTATTGACAGTAATATGAGGATGCCTCTCCTTGTAAAACTGGAAGACATCAATAAATCGTTTCCGATAATGAGCTTCCCAGTTTGTTCCTTCTCCCTTCCAAGAAGTAGTGGTGAAATATTTGAGCTTAGAAGATGGATCTAAAATTGTTGCAACGGCAAAGACATCACCTTGGGCATCATAAGTCCGGCCATAATAAGCACTTAACTTATGATAAGCAGCCTCAAGCCCCTGCCGAATCTGCTGTTTCCAAGTAAGTCGTTTCCGCTTTAATGTCTCAATAGAGAGCTCCAGATGGGTAAAAAGGGTATCATAAACAGCAAAAACACTCTGAGCTGACGGGCCGTGCTGGCGGGATAGAGCTAATGTCAAAAGATAAAATGGTGCAAGAAGTTCACAAAGATATTCAAGCTGGCGCCATTGCTGGGCAGTAAGAGTAAAATGGCGGACTGATGTACTTGACACATCATGCATGAAAGCATCCACAGCATTCCGGAGACGTAGAACACGGCGAATCATTAAAAAGGTTGAATTCCAACGCGTGCGACAGTCAAGGAGTAAAAGAATTGGCGCAGTAGTTGTATTAATGCTAGCCTGAATCTTTTGGAATGTCTCTCGTCGTTGTGGGCTAGCATTGATATACCGTACGGTTTTGCGGACCTTAATCTAACTTAGTTAAATTATAGCAAACACAGAATGTAAGGACATACCTTCTCAAGAGTAGAGGGTAAACCTTTACTATTAATATACTGAGTCTCTGAATCAT
>NW_022474947.1:0-1619 GCF_009176365.1 Aspergillus alliaceus
GCGGCGGGTGTATCTTAATCCCGGTGTTACCTCAGCCTATCATTCTGCCTCGTTTCTCCGCCTCTGATAAGGGCGCTAGACAAGGGTCTGTAACAACAATCTTGACCCGGCCCAAACCCAACGGGCTGGGTTGCAAAACCTGAAAAACCCGGCCCAACCCGCGGGCCTGACAAGTCTAAGAATTACTATAATCTACTAAGATAATTTATTTATTAAAGTTAAGATCTACTTAAATAAGAATATATTCTTAGTTTACTACTATATTAAATTCTAACTAAATTAGAATAGATACTATTTCTTAAGATATTTTAGAGTATTAGTATTTAAACTAGTAATAGTTTCTAATACTCTTAATTATAGTCTATAACTTCTTATTAGATATAGTATTAGAAGTTAATATTAAATCTCTTTTTAATATTAGTTATAATATCTATTACTATTACTAAAGCTATCTTAATCTAAAAACTATTTATAGATTTATAATATTTCTTATAATAGATTACTTTTAGTTAAGGAAAGACTACTAAATCAAGAAAAAAAAGAGTAATAATATATTAGATATCTATAACTATCTTAAATAACTGGATAATAAGGATTACTTTAAATATATTAGTAATAGTAATAATTCTAGAAATCCTAAAAAGAATCTATTTAATCTACTAAAAAAGAATTATATTAAAGATTAGACTTGTTAGGCCAAGCCCACGAAACCCGGCCCAACCCGGCCTAACCCGCCAAGAAATGGGCTGGGTTTGTGTATATAAAAGTCCATACCGGGCCGGGTTATTGACTACTCCAGCCCATGGGTCAACGGGTTAACCCGCAGGTTGCTAAGAGATAAAATATAGTAAATATATTATTTACCTATAGTAATATAAATAAATTACAGTATTAAGAGACTGTATTCTATTAAGAATATAAATCATTACTTTACTAGGAAAGGATCTACAGCTGTGGGCCCCTGCGGGTGGTTCACATATATATATTTTGACCCATGGGTGGTTTGTATACAATCTTGACCCGGCCCAAACCCAACGGGCTGGGTTGCAAAACCTGAAAAACCCGGCCCAACCCACGGGCCTAACAAGTCTATTAAAGATAAAGATATCCCTAAAATATCTGATATTTAGTCTTTAATATTAATAGAGAAGAAGTATATATAGTTCTATAAAAATAATAGTAAAGATAATATATAGAGACCAGAGACTTTAAACTATTAGTAATAATTAAAATATAGAGCTTAAACTATAAATTATTATACTTTTACTAGTTATTAGATATATAATACTTAATATTAGTTTTTTAATTAGACTTAATATTTTTTTCTTAGAGTTATATATTCTAATTTAGTTAGAATTTTATTTACTTATATTTTTAGTAGTTTTTGTCTTAGTATCTATATTTATACTAAACTACTTTAGTAATAAGAATTAGATATAGTCTAATATATCTCTATAATTTATATAGTTAGCTGCACTGGCTTGCTATATATAACCTATAGATTAAACTGTCAGCCCATAGGCTGGGGTAGCCAATAACCCGGCCCGGCATGGACTTTTGTATACACAAACCCAGCCCATTTCTTGGCGGGTTGGGCCGGGTTGGGCCGGGTTTCTTGG
>NW_022474948.1:0-1615 GCF_009176365.1 Aspergillus alliaceus
ACTATATCCTAAGGATAGATATATAAGGACACTTATTTATTTAGTTTAGTTCTTTATAATTAATTATTATTATTAATTATTACTCAGAAATATCTTTAATGTTAAGTTAGTAATTAACTTATTTATACTTTTTTAATTACTAAATATATATACTTAGTAGGCCTGGCCTTTTAGACTTAAGCTATCTATAAAATATTAATATTATAATCTATTATTAAATCTTAGATTAGATTATACTATCAGATTTAGAATAGAATTATATTCAGAATTATTACTATTTATAGTTATAGAATTATATCAGATTTATTACTTAGGTATAGTTATTATACTATATAGAATAGCTAATACTTATAGAGCTCTTGTCTAAATATCTAGATATAATATATATATTATAGATCCTTATCTAGTATGCCTTATTAAGGAAAGCGGACATACAAGACAGAAAGTAATAGAACTATAGTTAAAAAAGAATAGATTATAATTATCTAAAGATAAGAAAAATCTCTAGATTATATAATATCTGCTCTATTATCTATCTCTGAAAGAGTATATAATAGAGTATATAGAACTATATACAGTAATTAAATATACTTTTAAATTTATTTCCAGAAAAGTTACTACAGGAATAGCTAATAAAAAATATATAAGAATATTTATTTATATACTTAGTTTAATTCTTTATAATTAATCTTAATTATTATTTAGAATATATCTTTATGTTACGCCTGGGTATTCGGGCAAGGGCTCTATGGGTGTTAGCTGTCTTGCGTTGTGATACTATCTTACTGAGATAGTGACTCCGAAGTGATTCCCAACTTGATCCTATCCAGGATCCAACGATATGACCTAATCCGAGGTCTGACAATGTGCAACAATGTTCCGCGAGTAGCTCAAGTCCAAAAGGCCAGGCCTACTAAGTACATATACTCAGTAGTTAAGGAAGTGCAAACGAGTCGATTACTAACTTGATACCAAAGGTGTATCCTAAGTAACAGTTGAGATTGATCATGAAGAACTAAGCTAAGTACATGAATGAGTGAGTGTCCTTATATATTTATCCTGTCATGGTATACACTTTATACCATATACCGTAGTCCTTCCTGTATACCATCCGGTATACCCTCTCACGTGATTCGGGGTTCTTCCTACCCTTTTCTGGGTAGTTTGTCTTGTCTTCCCGTCACACTAGTCTTATCGCTCTTTCTGCCTTGCGCGTCCGCTTTCTCCGATAAGGCACGCTAGACAAGGGTCTGTAACACTTTAATATTAAGTTAATAATTAACTTATTTATACTTTTTTAATTACTAAATATATATATTTTGTAGACCTGGTCTTTTAGATTTAAGTTATTTATAGAATATTATTATATATTATTAGATCTTGGATTAAATTATACTATCAGATTTTAAATAAAATTATATTTAGAATTATATTAAATTTACTACTTAGATATAGTTATTTTATAATATAAGATAGTTAATATCTATAGTATTTTTATTTAAATATCTAGATATAATATATTAATTACTAGTCTATATAAATTAAGTCTTATATTAACTTAAAATATTATAGTATCTATTAATAAAGTAAATTCTAAAAGTCTAATAATTAGTTA
>NW_022474949.1:0-1588 GCF_009176365.1 Aspergillus alliaceus
CTATTCTGAAAATTGAGAGAGCCCCTGAGAGCTCAGTTTAGAGCTTCAATAATATGAAACTATTCAGAACTCTACTATGGCTGAACCTACTACCCTCCCTACTACCCTACACACAAATTCTACATGGCTTGAACAGGATGATCGAATATGTATATTATTATCTTATTAACAAGTAAGACTTTATTATATAGCTTAATATTAAGAAAACTATAAAATTTGCTATAGTCTAGATAAAGTATATCTATAATAGATATTATTATTCTATTAAATTTAATATTAATAACTATATTTATCTCTAACTATACTATAGCTATACTATCCTGACCACTTATTAAGATTATTCTATCAAGTTCCAAGATCAATATACAGGGCCTTTAAAAGTTATTAAATAAATAGATTATCTAGTATACTAATTATAATTACTAAGTAACTAGTATATATATAATATTATATTAATAGCTTAATTTAAATCTATACTAATTCTTGATTTCTTTAGATAAGAGTCTTATTAATCTTCTGTAACTGTCAATAATCAATTCTCTACTGATACTGACTGCTGGAAAGTTAATAAACTTATTAATTAATATACTGTCTGATTAGGCTAGAACAGGACTTAATATACTGAATATCTAGTTTATTGACTCAGTTATAAACCTAAGAACAATACCTGGATATAATGTGAAGCATTAATAGAAGGCTGTAAGGGCCTTATTAGTAATTATGACCGCGAAAATCACTGATAGCTCTATCTTTTCTGTTATTCTACTATATCAATATTGCAGATAGCTCTGCTTTTCTCTTATACTACTGTATTAATAAGGATATTGACTTTTATTGTATCCTCAATTGTTGCAGTTCTATTCTATATGTCTCCGCAGCCGCTCCCGTGCCTTTCTGCCTACCTTGCTGTACCGCCCCTCTCACCGCTTTGTATGTTAGAACTTAGCAGCATCCTGCTCCTGCAGCTTAAGAAAATCAATCATTCTACACCAAAACCAGAAGCAACCCAACAATATAAGTATAGCTAAGTACTTATAGAGCTCTTATCTGAATATCTAGAGTAGAGCTATCTATATTAGAATCTAAATTAGAAAAACTAGAGAAATTATTAATAATACTATATCTTTTATAATAATACTTATAATATCTATAGAGGAGATAGAAATATAATCTAATACTTATAACTATATACTCTAGAAAAGTATAATAGAAATATAAGAATATAAATTATAATTTAAATAACTATAAATAGAATTATTATTCTAGTACTCTAGAATATTACTAATTTTTATAGATTATCTGCTTTAATAATTACTATCTCTACTACTATAACTGGAAAGCTATTATAGGGTTTTAGCCTAAAAATAATCTTTATAATAATATTAAATTTTTAAAAAAATTAATTAGTAGAATTAACTAGATAAATATTAGAAAATAATTTAAAAAAGAAATAATATTTTTATTAAAAATTATAGAAATATCTTAAAAAAAAGACGTTAATCTATAGAAATATATAAACTCTTAGGAACTAGTAACTGTCTTTATTAAGTAGTTAAGACTATTTAAAAAGTATTAGAAATTTAAAGAA
>NW_022474950.1:0-1578 GCF_009176365.1 Aspergillus alliaceus
TATTTCTAGAAACTAGACTCTAATATAATATATTTTTAGTATTATAAAATAGAATACAAAAGTTTTAAAGTCTATAATAAATATTTATTAAAATTTTATATTTATACTGAATTTTATAAAGACCTAAATTATATATACTTAGTTCTAGACTATTTAGCTAAAGCAAATAAGATATATTAATATATTCTAGTAAAATATAATAATTATAGATATAAATATTCTATTCCAGCTATTAATTATCTAAATAAATAAATAATCTAAAAATACTAAAATTAAGAGTTTACTATACTATTAAGCTTACTAGTAATATAGATAATTATTAGAATATATTTAAAAAAATATATTAATAATTAATAGCCTAGTTAAAGAGATATTTAGTAATTTTTAGATTAGCAATTTTAGATTTAGCTTAATTCTAGAAATATTTTAAATAGTAATTTAAGTATTACTATTAAATATTTTCTAAAACTAATTAAAAGAATTTCTAGATCTCTAGATTTCTAGAATCTATTAATCTATTTTAATATTAGTAATCTAATAAAACTGTTATAGAGTATATACTATTACTATAGTAGCTCTAGAAATAGAACTTTAAAGATAAGTAAATATTATCTATTTATTGAAGCCCTATATTATATATAGTTTTTAATATTCAGTCTATCTAATATACTTACTAGAGAAAGAAAAATATAAGTACTATAAAATATTAATAGTAATCTAGAAAAATTTAATAAATATAATATTTACTAAATTAGAATTAATCTAATTAACTATTTCTATATAATAATTTTAGATATCTAGAATTTAAATAAAGATAGAGACTATATATAAAGAATAAAAATAGTTAATTATAATAATAATTAGCTAGAAAAGAACTATTACTAATAAGATAATAACTCTAGATACTGACAGACTATTAAAGATATAATAGAGACTATTAATAAAAGAAAAATATTTTATACTAGATAATTTTAATATTTATATTCTACTATAGAATTTCTAAATTAATAAATAGATTGATATAATATTTCTTAAAAATTCTAATAATATAGTTTAATCTATATATTAATAATAAATTAGAGATTTCTACTAGATCTAAATATATTCCAGATATTTTAATTATTAATTTAGCTATATTTATTATAGAACTAGAGCTTTTAAATAGCTAGCTAGTAAATAAAAAATACTCTATAGATCTAGATTATAAATTAATATTAATTATATAAAGAAATCTAGAAAGAAGATCTATAAAAACTAGTAAATAAATAACTAGACAATAGATTAAAAGCTTATAGGTAGATTTTAAAGCTCTAGATAAGATTAAGTAAATATAGAATATATTTATACTGTTTTAATTAAATCTACTAGATAACTATAATAGGGCTAAAATAAAAAAAAATAGTTTTATTATAATTTTATATTTTCTTTATTATTTCTATAGCTTAAAGAAATTAATTATTTAATACTATAATTAGAAATACTTAATAAATATACTGTCTATAAAAGTAAATCTATTATTAAAGTATTAATAGAGATTACTAGTTAAATCTAGTTAATAAAAATATATAAAAGTTAAAA
>NW_022474951.1:0-1530 GCF_009176365.1 Aspergillus alliaceus
TTTAATAACTACTATTTTTATTAGTATAATTAAAAAGCTATTTGTTACGCCTGGGTATTTGGGCAAGAGCTCTATGAGTGTTAGCTGCCTTGCGTTGCGGTACCACTATACCTAAGCAATGAATCCGATGTGATTCCAAGTACAATCCTATCCAGGATCCAGTAGTATAACCTAAGCTGAGGTCTGATAATGTGTGACAATGTTCCGCGAGTAGCTCAAGTCCAAAAGGCCAGGCCTACTAATATATATATATACTCAGTAGTTAAGGAAGTGCGAATAAGTTGATTACTAACTTAATACTAAAGGTATATCCTAAGTAACAATATTAATTAATTATGAAGAACTAAATTAAGTATATAAATAAATATCTCTATATATTCCTGTCTCTTATATTACTGCCATAATATATTATATTGCCAGTATGTTATATTATGTTGCTAACATATTCTGATTATAGCGCCGCCATGATATATTATATTGCTAACATATTCAGGTTATATGATCTTGCCAATTATATGTACATGATAACTGCTTATATAAGTGGATATTCCTTGGTGCTTTTCCTTCTCAGTGCTAGTGTCTGGTTCTTTAACTTAGTGTATCACTGGTTCTGCTGTCCGGTTCCGCGTCTGGTAAGTGTACTAGACAAGGGTCTGTAATATCACTCCTTCTCTTCTAAGCTTTTATTCCTGAAAGTATATAAATTGTGGGGTGGGGACTCTCTCTGAGGTGAGTTATTCAGTAATCTTTCTTATCTATAGTTAATCATGTTATCTAGTTTTTCTGTTTATAAGAAGAATCTTTACTAGTATATTAAGAATAAAGATTTTCTTATAGTCTTTTCTTATAAATACTGTATTTATTTATATAAAGTATATATCAAATCTAAAAGTTCTGATTATTATAGCAAGTATATTAAGATAAATATTGTTTATTATAAAATATCTAATTCTTTTTTTTCTAATATTAAGTAAAAATATTTGGTCAAGGCTTAAAATTCTATTAAAAAAGAAAAAGAAGTTATCTTAATAAAACTACTTTAATTATAAAAATATAAATAATTACTATAAAAATAAACTAATAATTTTATTACTTATAATATAAAGAAAATTAAAGAGCTGGAAAAGCTTAAAAAATAAAAGAAAAATTATATAATTAAAAGATTATAATATCTAATACTAAGACTAGTATTACTATAAATAATAATATCTAATTAACTACTATATCTGAGATTAATTCTAGTCTAACTTAAATAATAAATAACTTCTTATTCTAGATAATATTTAACTAATCTATTAGTAGTACTATTAAACTAGCTAATAGTAGTCTATTAAATTCTTAATAAATTTTTAAGCATTTTTTTAGATACTATATTTCTTTTATTTTATTAGATATTAAGTTTATTCTTTAATTCTTTTATAGTTCAGGATTTTTTTAACTTTATATTCCTGAGTATTATCTTTAATTTCTATATTTTTAGCAGGTTTAATATTTGGTGGTATAGGTTCTAATAATAAGATATAAAATACT
>NW_022474952.1:0-1520 GCF_009176365.1 Aspergillus alliaceus
AATAGAGATCTATATCTTAAAGAAAGTCTAATTCTTTTATTAATAACTATATTATATAATCTAAAGATTTATCTTTTACTATAGAATTATAAATAATAGTTTAGATTTTTATCTATTAAATTAGTAAATACTAAAAATTTTATAAAAGCTTTCTAAAATTATATATATATATTTATAGTTATAAAAATCTCTAAAGATATTTAGTTACCAGATAAATCAATAATACTATCTTTCTAATATAATGGTAAAATTCTATCAGAACTAAAGAAATATAAAGATATTTTCTTAAAATAATAATTCTGAATTATATTATCTTAAAAAACTATTAATTATATAATTAATCTTATTAATAATAAAATATCACTATATAAATCTATTTACTCTCTCTTCCAGAAAGAGCTTCATATATTATAGAAATATATTAATAAAAATCTAGAATATAGATAAATCAGATCTTTTAAAAGCTCTATTAAAGTATTAATTTTATTTATACTAAAAAAGAATAGAGATCTCTAATTATATATAGATTACTAAGAACTTAATAAAATAATAGTCAAGAATTATTACTCTTTACTTTTTATATTAAAGATTTTAGACTGATTATCTGGAGTAAAGTTCTTTACTAAAATTAATATATAAGATATATACTATTAAATTTAAATTAAAAAAGAAAATAAATAAAAAACTATATTTTATATATAATATAGTTACTATAAGTATTTAATTATATTCTTTAGTTTTACTAATATATCTATTACTTTTCAGAGCTATTTATATATAGCTCTATATAATATTCTAGATAGATACTATATAACTTATCTAGATAATATTCTAATATTTTTATTAGATAAGATAATCTATACTAAATATATTAAATAAATACTGAATTATCTAAGAAGTATTAATCTATATACTAAACTTTTAAAATATACTTTTTATTAGTACTAGATAAAATTTCTAAGATATATTATATTCTAAAATAGAATATTAATAGATTTTTAGTATATAAATAATATTATTTTATAGAAGGAACCTAAGAGCTACTATAATATCTAGATTTTTCTAGAATTTTATAACTTTTATTAATAATTTATTTAAAATTATTTCTAAATTATCTTATTACTTATCTTCTTACTAAAAGAATTATAAAAGAAATAAAAACCTAGACTAGTAAAATTTATACTTATAGAAAAACTTATTTTCTAATAATTTATTACTATTTTTTAGTTAGTATCTCTATTATAACACTTTAATCTACAGTAATTAATTTAGATTAAAACTAATACTTCTAGTAAAAAAA
Source organism: Aspergillus alliaceus (assembly GCF_009176365.1). Lineage (NCBI taxonomy): Eukaryota > Fungi > Ascomycota > Eurotiomycetes > Eurotiales > Aspergillaceae > Aspergillus > Aspergillus alliaceus. The sequence continues at coordinate 1,301 of NW_022474952.1, forward strand.
TAATCAGAATATTATTTTAATTAGATAAAAATAATATTTATTATCTAGTAATAATCTAGTCCTGTAAATTTAGTAAAGCAGAGCTAAATTATAGTATATCTAATTAAGAATTATATACTATTATTTATTTATTTAAGTAATAGTAATAATATATTAAAAATATAGTATATACTATTAAGATTTTTACTAATTATTTAAATCTACAGATTTTTATAAAGTA
>NW_022474953.1:0-1507 GCF_009176365.1 Aspergillus alliaceus
GGCTGGGTTGCAAAACCTGAAAAACCCGGCCCAACCCGCGGGCCTAACAAGTCTAATCTTAAGTATAGCCAGTAAGATTGTTTTTCCTTTAATCTTATAGTCTGGTCTTCTGCTTAAGATGTCTGCTTGGCTGTTTTCTGTTTCTTTACAGTAAACTATTCTGAAGTTATACTATAATAGTATTTCTGTTTATCAAGCTTATTATTATATAAGCTCTTTTGTTATTATAAAATATATTAAATTCTTATAATCTAATTTAATAATAATTATTCTTTAAGCTTCTTTTAGGTAGACTTTCTATTTCTTAAATACTATAATAATAGCTAATAATTCCTTATCATGAATATTATAGTTTAGTTCTGCCTAAACTAACTTCTGTAATTTAAATACTATTAATTAAAGTTTTCTATTTTTATCTATCTAGACTATTTAAGTACTAATTATATAGTTAGATATATCAGTCTTAATAATTATTTTCTTAATAGAATTATACTATATAAATACTGGTATAGTAATAATAATTTTTTTAGATCTTATAAAAGCTTTTTTCTATTCTATTTTCTATTTCTACTTATTACTTTTCTTAAGTAACTTAAATAGTGGATCTATCTTGGCTATATAGCTATTAATAAACTTTTTATAGTAATTTAATAATCTAAGATATTACTATAATTTCTTAAGATTTATAGATATAGACTATTCTCTAATAACTTTAATCTTATTTTTCTTAATTTAGATTTCTTTAATAGATATTATATATTCTAAGAACTTAGTCTTTTAAATATAGAATTTGTATTTCTTTAGTTTTAGTTTTAATTCTGCTTTTTATAGCTTATTAAGTACTACTTTAATATACTATATATATTCTTTCTCAGTTTTCTTTATAAAGACTAGGATATTATTAAGATATATAATAATAATAACTTCTAAAAATTCTTCTAGTACTTTATTAATAAATTATTAAAATAATACTAGTATATTGATTAATCTAAATAGTATAACCAGATATTTAAAATATCTGAATTATATCTGAAATACTATCTTCTATTCTTCTCTTTAGCCTATTTATAAGATATTATAGATACTAATAATATTAAACTTAGTAAACTATTTTATTTCTCTAATTCTATTCTAGATTTCTAATATAAGAGATAATAAATATCTATTTTTAACTATAATTATATTTAATAATTAATAATTAATATATAATTATAACTCTTCTCTCTTCTTTAGAATAAATAGAATTCCATGTTCTATAAAAGATTTTAAAGATCAAATATATTTTTTTATTAGTTATTTATTAATATAATTCTTAAGTACTTATAGCTCTTTTTATAATATAGTATATAATTTTTTATATACTATTTTCTTTTTTTTCTAAATAGATATAATATAGTTATATAGTCTATAAGATAGTAATTCTAGTATTTATAATTACTTAAATAATTCTCTGAACTTCTAATACTTTTTAGATAGTCTTAGCTACTCTATAAAGATAGCTACTAGT
>NW_022474954.1:0-1499 GCF_009176365.1 Aspergillus alliaceus
TTTAGTATTCTCCTATTTTTTATAGAGATTTTTAGATATTTTAGATATCTTAAAAAGTTTCTTTATATTAGATTTATAGTTAATCTATTAAGTATTATACTCTTTATTTAAAGAATTAATTTTTTATAAAGCTTAATTTACAGTTTCTTGTCTTAGAATTAATTTATTATAACAAACTCTATTATTAGATTTATTCTCTCTATCTAGAAATTACTACTCAGTATTTTTAGGACTAGCTATTTTTATAGTACTAAGATATATAGACTCTATTCTATTCTTAAGTACTCTAGTAATATTATATATATCTCTCTCTTAGATTATATTAAGCTAATTTCTTAAAATATATTACTTTTAATTACTATAGCTTTCTGTTTTATTACTGCTATCTCTTTTATAGACAGTTCTCTATGAAGTATTCTGACTTTTTATAGCTATAATATAGCTATTCTTGCTTGTATCTTTCTCTTTTTTCTTAAAAGATATTACTGCGCTGTTGTTACTTGTTATTAGTATCTAATTCTATAGATTATAGGCTATATATCCTTGGCTTTAGGATTATATACTTCTCTAGTTATTTATATAGTAGCTATTGTCTTGTTATAGTATTGCTATACTCCAATTTTATTATTCTTATTTCTTAATATTAAAGTTATATAACTTATTATTGGTTTTAACTACTTACTTAATAAATCTATTAAGAGTTTTAGCTCTCTCTATCCAGATAAGTTTTTCCTGGATTTCTGATTTTAATATTTCTTTAGAATAATAAATATATACTTTATTACTCCAGTCTAGATATATAATAACCTGTATAAATTCTGATACTAGTTTACTAACTAATCCAGTTTACTTTATTTAACTAAGCTATTATTCTGTGTTTTATACTATATTAATATCTCTGAAAATATTCTTAAATTATTTTTTAAATTTAGTATAGCTGTTAAAAATTTATTTAGTAGTACTATTCTAATTATCTTCAGTATTTTCTTAGTAATCTCTAATATAGAATTTAAACCAATTGAAGATCTGTTTCTTCAGGTATATAGATATAAAGTAGACCTTATTTATATTACTGGAGATTTTACTTCTGTTAATATTAAAGTATATATCTAGTTATATTAAAAAGGCCCTAAGCTTGCTTTACTGTTTATTAAAAGACTTAGATAGTCTGATCTTAACAGTCTCAACTATTAAGTGACTTTTCAGTTATCTAATTTATTCTTAAAGCTATGATATTATCTCTATTATTTTCTTGACAGATAGAGTACCACCTGTCTAGCTAGCTGCCAGGCTTCTGGTACTTGCTTCATTGGTAGATACTATAGTATTTTAAGTCAATGCAAGACTCAACTTGTGTAGATTGGTGATCAATATATTATGCCTGGATATTCAGGCAAGAGCTAGACCTCGCCATGACCCGCAGGTGACCCTCGCTACCTGATCCTCAACCCTTATTTTTGAGGGTTGAGGGTCCTGGTTTCCTACCCGCAGGTCGGGTC
>NW_022474955.1:0-1488 GCF_009176365.1 Aspergillus alliaceus
ATAAAATAAAACTGATTACCCGATTCTGCTGCCTTTTCACTATATGAAGCAGGTTTTTGATCTTCCACAGGAGGCGCGGGTGGGAGATGACCATACGCTTCTTTATATGCCTTATCCGCCTTCTTCTTCTTATTCAACTCCTCTTTGACTCTTCTATCTGCAATAGATCGATTTGCATCCCGTACGGTCAGTATACCACTATCCCCAAGGCGCTGAATCTCTCGTTTAGTAGATTTACGGCGTTATGTTGCCTGGACCGATTCAATTCGCTCTAAAGTAGAGTTCATGACTGCAAGTTGCTCAGATTGAAGTTTCTGCTGATCAAATAGACGTTCTAGGCAGCACTCAACTCGCGGAGAGATCTCTGTAGAATCTAGTAGATAAAATAGCTTCTTTTGATTCTTTTCAACCTGTAGAGAGGTCTTTGGAGGCGTGTTTTCAATGCTTGAAGAAAGAGGATTGGGAGGAGGTGTAGTCTCTCCGTACGCGTGTAGATCAGGCGCGGAGATCTCTGGCACTGGAGATAGGGCATTCTGAATAGCTTCAATTATAGAGGATCCATCTGGAGGAAAGATGCCGCGTTCTTTAAAGGAGTTGCGAATAATTCGTGAGTTGAAGGTCTTATCTCATATGGCCACAATATCACTTAAAAAGCGCCTTTTATCTCCCGGGACACCACACCACTGCGCGATGAGATTATTCGCACTGCGAAAGTGCGTTTTATATGTAAGAAATGGCTTTCTATCAAGCGGTTGGCAGAGGTGAGTTGTATGAGGCCTAAAACAAAAGGGAAGAATCTCATAGGTCTCGCAGAGTTGTAGAAATTCAAGCGTTTTATGAGCAGTATGGCCATCAAAGAGAAGAACACGTTTTTCTCCTCTTCTTGTACGATTCTTGGTCTCTTCATGAAATTTATGAAGCCAGTCAATCAATAATTCGTCATTTATATAGCCCTTTTCAGAGACCGCAGTGTAGAAATCTGGTAGTTCTTCATCATACCAGGCCTCCATAAATTTCTTGCCTTTAAAGATGAAAAGCGGCGTCATAATCCAACCATCTGCAGCAATACATTCAAGCGCAGTTATATTATCTGAATGCTCTGCTTTAGGAAGATCTTGGATCTTTCTTCCCTTTGTATTAAGCACGCTTTGGGACTTTCCTTCACCTGGTTGAAATCCGCATTCATCGAAGTTATACACAAGGCGAGCGGGGACCCCTTTGAGCAAGTTTGCAAGCTGATTATACCAGAATTGAAGCTGTCCAACATCCTCTGCTTCTATACGCTTCTTCTCCTTCGTTTTCTGTATCTCTAGGCTAATTTTTAGATGAGGAGGAAGTCTTTTGACAAAGCGATACGCCCATGATCGATCAACGCGTCGTTCAGGATTAGTACGCTGCACGGTTTGATTTGCCCAGTCAAGAAGGAGTTGAATAGTGACAGGGAGATAAAGATCACGCATTTTGATAATCCACCGAACTAGAGCAGCC
>NW_022474956.1:0-1465 GCF_009176365.1 Aspergillus alliaceus
ACCTCGCCATGACCCGCAGGTGACCCTCGCTACCTGATCCTCAACCCTTATTTTTGAGGGTTGAGGGTCCTGGTTTCCTACCCGCAGGTCGGGTCTGTTATATATTCCAACCTGCAGAGGATAACCCGCGGGTGACCTATAGATTATTAAACTAAATAAATATAGAATAATTATAAATTATATAATTTATATAGATTTAGACTATATTTTTATATATTTAGTTTATACTATAGATCTGTAGTTAAGTATCTATATATATAATAAGATCAAGATAAAATAAGCTTTATTTTTTAATTAAGAGATATAGAACTAATATTTAATTTTATTATTATTTAAAAGTATTAAATATTTCTATATTTTTTTTAATATATATTACTATATATTAAATAATAGAAGAATAATCTTATTATTTTCTATTTCTCTAATATCTTAATTCTTTAATTTAGGAATAATACTCTTTCTTTTTTCTAGAACTTATTTATTAGAATCTTAGTTTTTAGACTAGATCTTATTTAAAGCTATATTTATTTTTTAATTTTTTTAATTATTATTAATTAGATTAAAATTATTTATTTATATTTCTCTCTTTTTATTTACTGCTTATATCTTTTCCAGTATAAGATATTTATTAATTAATATATATTATTTTTTCTTACTCTTAAACTTTAATATATATATAAATATTATAAGATCTCGAATTATTCTAGAGTTAAGAAAACTCTAATAATAGTAATAGATATTATAAGTAGAATTTGTTAGGTGCTTCTGATTATAATATAGAAAGATTAATCTCTTTAAGCTGCAGGAGCAGGATACTGCTAAGTTCTACATACAGAGCGGTGAAAGGAACGGTACAGCAAGGTAGACAGAAAGGAACGGGAGTAACAGTGAACAGAACACAACAGTTAGGGGTACAATAAAAGTCAACATCCTTATTAATATAGTAATATAAGAGAAAAGCAGAGCTATCAGTAATTTAGAATAAGAGAAAAGATAGGACTATCAGTGATTTTCATAGTTATAATTATTAATAAAATTCTTATAATCTTCTATTAATACTTTACAGTCATTAATATACTTTATTTATCTATCAGTTTAAGAATAGTAAACTGTTAAATAATATTATTTAGTATTTAGTCTTTTAAAAAGATCTTTCTAAAAGCTAGATATAAAATATAAATCTCTATTAAAGATAAAATATAATAATATATTCTAATTATAAGCTTAGAAATATTTAATAAGTTATTTTTTCTATTTAGATAATAATTAATCAGTATAACTAGAAATTAGTCTAATATATTTAGTAAACTTATTAATAATAATAAATAGCTAGTTATATCTTTAATTAGCAGATAAGATAACTATAAAGTCCAGGATAATTATATAGAATAGAACAGATAATATAATAATTAGATATAGACTACTATAAGACAGGTATTAATATATATTATTATATAAATAGATA
>NW_022474957.1:0-1446 GCF_009176365.1 Aspergillus alliaceus
TAATTATAATTATTAAAATAATATAATAGTATAATTCTTAGATTATAATAGCTTTCTAATTATAATAATAGAAATAATAATTATTAAAATAAATAATCTATAGAAATTAGTAATATTCTAGAATACTAGAATAATAATTATATTTATAATTATCTAGATTATAATTTATATCTTTATATCTTTATTATATTCTTTTAAAGTATATTATTATAAGTATTAGATTATATTTCTATTTATATCTGGGTATTCAGGCAAGAGCTCTGTAAGTATTAGCTGCCTTGCATTGTTGTTGGGTGCTTCTGATTATGGCGTGGAATGATTGATTTCTTTAAGCTGCAGGAGCAGGATGCTGCTAAGTTCTACATATAAAGCGGTGAAAGGGGCGGTACAGCAAGGTAGGCAGAAAGGAACGGGAGCGACAGCGAACGGAACGCAACATAACCAGTCTTAAACTTAGGGTTCTTACTATTAATCAGAATAAAAGAATTAGAAACTTTTCTAGATTTATTTCTACTTTCTAGTTACAAGAATCCCTGATAAAAGTTGATTCCAGATTTATAACATTTATTTTATTAAGTAGTAATAGGCCTCGCCATGACCCGCGGGTTACCCATTGCGGGTTACCCGAAACCCGCAGATTTGAGGGTTCTGGATTGAGGCCCACAACCCGCCGGCGGGTTATAGGTAGTTACGGGTTACCCGCATGGGTTATAAGGGTAACCTGTAAGTTATTAAATATAATAAATATATAAAAACCTATAACCTATATAGTTTATATATTTATAGACTGTATTTTTTAGTATTTACTTTACAAGTCTATTCTACTTAGAGAAAATAGGATTCTAAGAGATTATTAAGCTAAAAATATATTTATAGATTATTTTTAATTAACTTTATATTTATCTAAAAGTCTTAATTACTTTTTTATTCTTTCTGATATCTGCTATTAAGTACTAGATAGAAATAGATTAATCTTATTATTATTATTATCTTTATATAGTTTATATATTTTATTATTTTTTAGTTTAGAGATAATACTCTTTCTTTATTTATTAAATATATATTTATTAATAGTCTAGATAATAAATTATACTTAAGTATAAGCTAAGTTCTCTTTTTCTTTATTATTACTAATTAAATTAAAATTATACTATAGAAATTAAGTATCTTTTTTCTTAGTAGTAGTCTATAATTCTTTACTTAAAAGATATTTATTAATTAATATAAGCTATTTCTTCTTAATCTTAAATTTTAAGATATATATAAATATTATAAGATCTTAAATAGTTATTATATTTAGTAAGTCCTGACAGTAGTAGTATATATCCTATATAGAGTTAAAGAGATACTTAATATTAATATTAGTAGTAAAGATAGAAAGAATATTCTGAAAAAGTCTTATAAATACTAGAAATCTATATTAGTTATCTCTCTAGAAAATATATA
>NW_022474958.1:0-1425 GCF_009176365.1 Aspergillus alliaceus
TATAACCCTCATGTATCATATAACCCTCATGTATCCTGATATCTCTATCGATCGATATCTCCGCATGCTATCATGATTGCTGGATATTTTGCCCGGCTTGAATTCCTGCTGGATGATGTCTCCACTGAATCCTTTTCTCCGCCTGTTATATTCCTGGTATCTTACATCTAACTCCCGTCCGAATAATTAATCCCGCAATCGGTAATAAATTCTTTGATTTCTATGCAATTTTTCACCTTGAATATCTCGGTGATATTTCACTCCAATTCGGATATGATGCTGAACGCCAAATGTCTACATCAAATCGCTATGGAATCATTAAATTCCGAACCGCGGCGGATCTTGGAATCTCGGAATTAACTATGGATGCTGCTATCAACTCCTCATGTCCGGATTTTGCTTTGGAATCCTATATATATGATATATCTTTCTTGGAATAAAATTAAAATATCTCTGGGAAATTTGGTGCGATATATAAAATCGGAATCTCTCTGGAAATTCCGGAATCCGGGTAAACCGGCATATGTTATCCGTATATGATCCAAATTCTGATACGGAAACTAATAAATCCTTTCTTCATAATTCAATTCCGGTGAACCCGATCAATTTGATATCAACGGATGGAATTACCGATCGCGATATTGGGTATTACGGATCGATATGGATCTTAATAAATGACTATGGATCCATCCAATGCCGGGCATCCGTGGCGGGAAATAATATATTGATATGCATCATGATTGACCGTCTATACTCTGGGATGTCCTATTGGGCCGATATTTTCGATCCAAATCCGTACATCTGGAATATTAATTCATCTGCATTTCTTCGGAAAACGCGAATCACCAAATTAAATTCTTGGGCCTGGATTAATACTGACTCTCTTCATTGAATCTCTATATACTATATCAATAATCCTGTATTGCTCAATCTAACCCTAATGTGACCTGCGCACCTCTATGAATCCCTTCTATCGGAAAAATTTCATCCCTTCTTTTAATATCCCTATATCTCTCGGCGCTCTGGTGCCCGCCATGCAAAATTTATATCAAATCTTGTCAATCATAATCCATCCAATAAATCACCTCTTACCGATCGGACCAATGGAACTGAATTAATTGAATATAACACTTCGATGGGAATCTAATTACTTGGACGGGTGATTATTCCCATGATCTCCCATAAATCCTGACATCCTAATCAAATTCTGGCATCTCTATGAATCCTGTATATTTCACCTGAATCCTTTATATCTCCATTGAATCCGTGTATTACAACCGAAAATCAAAATCCATCAATACTACATTCTATATATTCTATCAATATATATAATTGGATGAATACTATTCACCCGCCGGAATCCTGAATATGCCCAATGGAAAACTATCTGTATATTCCTGACACCCTCCATATATATATATATAT
>NW_022474959.1:0-1419 GCF_009176365.1 Aspergillus alliaceus
GCCGGGTTTCGTGGGCTGGGCCTAACAAGTCTAATAGAATCTATAGAATAATAATTATAATTATTAATTTTAAATTAGCTATTATCTATAATTATTTAAGATAAAGTAACTAATATTACTAATTAATTCTCTAGTATTTAATCTTCTGAATTAGATAGTAAAAATAATATATTTAATATTTTTAATTAATCTTTTTAATCTGAATAACTAATATTACTATTTATACTATTTGATTTAGTTTCTGAATCAGTATTATAATTAGATTCAGATATTAATTCAGTATCTAAAATAGAATTATTAGATAGCTTTATATTAAGTATTTTAGATTTTATATCTATAAGATTAATAATTTAATCTAGTTCTGCTTAATTTAATATTTTAAGATTTTACTTTTAGTTATCTTTATAGAAATTATCTAGTTAGCTGAATTTTTAATTGTAGATTTTAGATTTATTAAAAATATAGTCTCTTACAGAGATAATTTTATTTCTAGTAAAAATCTAGATTCTTTATATATTTAATATAATATATCTAACTAGATAACTAATAAAAACTCTTGATTTAAGCTTTTTAAGTTTTAATATACTAATAATTTAGGTATAAGCTCTAGAGATATATCTTTTAAGATTAGAAAGATCTAGTTTTAAGATTATATATTCTGACTTTTTAGATAAAGACTTATATAGAGCTTTATAAAGAGTTTTCTATTAAAGCTATCTATTAAAAATATAATATAGAATATATATAAATAAAATAACTATCTCTAGCTATAAATATAAAGAAAAACCTAAATTAATAAGTAAAAGTCTTATTCTTTAAGTAATTAAAGTACTAGATTTTTTTAAAAAAGAATTCTACTCTAGCTATTCTATAGAACTCTAAATAATAATAATTTTTCTAAATCTATATATTTTATAGAAAGTATTAAGGTTTCTTCTATCTTAATTAAAATAGAATCTTTTAGAATTAATCTTAAAATAGACTTTAAAGATTTTATAAAATAATACTTTAAATATAGACAGTATAGATAATTAATATATTTTATATTTCTAATATTCTTTTTTAAATAAATAAGATCTTAATATATAGTCTTAAATAGTAAAAGATTTTGGCTGATTAGTTATCTAGAAATCTGTCTTTTTAAATTTAATAATTAATAGATAGAGTATAGTTTAAATATAAAATTATTAGATACTAATTTCTTAATTTTAATACTAGTAACTATCTAGTCTAGATACTTTATAGCTTTTTACTTTATATATCTTAATTAATAATACTGTAGCTCTAATAAGGCCTTTAATATAATAGACTAATCTAATCTTAGAGTAAATAATTAAGAATTTTTAGAAGCTTACTATAGACTAAGATTATTAAGCTTTTTATATAGCTCTAATAATTTTTAATCTGTCTGAGATTATA
>NW_022474960.1:0-1414 GCF_009176365.1 Aspergillus alliaceus
TGTAAGGGACTCGGCTGAATCAATAGTTGATTAGGTAGTCTATCACTAAGAGACTAAGCTAAAGAGAGGAAAAGAAAAGAAAACATAAAGCTATTGTGCTTTGCTACCCTTATAGACAAAGAGGTCATATATTTACTATTTATTTAATGATTGTCTAATTCTATATCTATGATACTATCCCTTCTTATCTGAGAATGGCTGTTCTCAGCCATTAATATTAATATAATCCTGGTAGACTTTCTCTTCTATCCTATCAGTCTATTATTATTAATATAGTTCTTAAGGAATTCATCTATCTCAGCTATATAGAGCTAATTATTAAGTTATTAAAGAAATCTAGAGAGATTAGGATTTAATATATAGAAATTCTGGATTTTAATTACTATATTCTTAAAATTACTAGCTAAATACTACTCAAGATTTTTATTATAGCTAGTCTACTTAATATAGTACTTTAATTTTTTCTAGATTTTCTTAATTATAATTATTTTCTCTATCTTCCATTTCTCTTTTCTATTAATATTAATAGAAGAAGCTTTATTAAAGATCTAACTAGAAAATAGATTTTATAATACTTTATAAAATTTATTTAATAAAAAGACTAGATATATTCTGATTAACTTAAATAACTCTAGTTTATATATATTTCTAACTTTTTCTATTATATAAAAAGAATTAGTTATTTACTGATCTAACTTTTTACTTAGTCTTCTAGTATTCTAATATTTTATTATTATATAGATCTAACTCTCTAGATTAAAATTAACTTTTTTTCTATATTTATTTATTTACTATTTCTATATTTTCTAAATTTTTAGAATTAATTTATAAGCTCTATTCTATATATCTTTTAGTTATTATATCTATTTCTAAACTTTCTTTTAATCTAGAGATCTAATATTTATATTTTTTATTTACTCTCTCTAGTTAAAAGATATACAGGATTTATATCTATATTTTAATATAAATAAAAAGAATTCTATAGACTTAATCTATATAGTAACTAACTTAGATTAATTATTCTAATAATAATTAATAAATAGTTATAGTCTTTATTTAATATATTAATTTATAATTTCTATCTATCTATTAATCTATAGATATTTATTTATAGAGAGCTTTAATATAATATTAAAAATTCTATAAATCTCTCTCTAGACTTCTAAGATAAACTGTTCTTTATAGTTAAATATAATAGATTTAGAAGCTTTCTTTTATTAATAGATATAATCTATATATAATTAGACTATTTTCTAGATATCTATAGTCTTAAAATATAGAATTAGTATAGAGTATTTAATAAGTTAGTTTACTATTATAAAAATAGTATTATATTTTTTATAGTTCTTTAAAAAAGAATAAAAATCTATAAATATATATTACTATAGTCTTATTAAAATAAAAAAAGATTTTA
>NW_022474961.1:0-1405 GCF_009176365.1 Aspergillus alliaceus
CACCAACATCGATTCGCAAGTTCAGCCAGATGAATTTCAGTTGCTGCAATGAAGACAATAGTGTCATGACTGGGCTCTCCGGCGGGACCTCTTTTGAAGCGGTCCTAGATGAAAGGAACACATTGAATGTTGCTATTGTAAGTCCCACTCTGCGTGTTATCACTGAAATGGACCTAATTCAATTAACATAATGCATAGGGTTGGACAAACCCATTCCTAGGATCAATCAAGGCCGGTATCGACGAGGCGAGGGATGCCAAAGCCGGCTATGAGAAGGCAGAACCCGGTGGAAACTCGGCCATCTCACATCATATATATACAGACGGGAAAGAGACAGTTAGGATACGTTTCTATCTATCAGCTGTAACTGGTGAGCAGCAATGTATCTATACAATTGAACAGGTGGATCTCAAGTATAGTGGAACAGTTGAATAATCCACTGGAGGGCAAGCAGACGACTGTCGGATCTGTCAAAAAGCTGGAGTATAGTACTAGGGATAAAGATATTCAGGGTGGATTAGCAGGATATAGAGCAGGCAAGAAGATTTTTGGGTCTGGCCACAGCAGAGATACAGGATCAGTTATTTATATCATTTTATTGGTTGCAGTTGTGTCAAGAATTGGAGCAGCAGTTACTTAGCATCAGAGAATCTGAGCAGTTATAAATATCAGTTACTGCAGTTCAATATACATATATATTGATCAGGTATCTTGAGAATATATACTTTAATTTAACATTAATTTAATTTTATAGAGGTACAAAAGTAATTAGTATATAAGAGTGATTCTCTAGGACAAGGAAAGGAGGTTTTTGATGCTGAACTCATAGAATTATATAAATCTAAACTAGACTTAGATACAGCACAACAATCTTCTGCTTTAGCCTATAGGCATGGGTGGGTGATATTATTGTGTATATTACAAGAGACGGGTGCTGATACACTGTCATATCCAGGGTTTCTATACATATCAGTAATAAATCGTTGCCCAGTTACTTCTAGCAGCCCATATTATCAGAGTTTTATTTTAGAGATCCAAATCCCAACAATTGACCATGTAGTGGTGGCTGTAAGTTGCCCATAGTAAGTCATTGCGGGTTTATTGGGGTACAGGCCGATCGGTCAGCCACCACCACCACCCATTGTAATATCACCAGCAAGACCATCAACAAGTATACCCATCAGATTGTATATTGAATAATAGTATTTTCCAGCCCACAGCATGCACTAATCGACATTATACCGCCCATACCAAGTCAGCATATTCCATGTATTCCATACCACCATCAGTGTTCCATCAATGCGCCCCAGGAACAGCAGCCGATCACAAATCATTAGAGCTAACCGGAAATGTAAGTGATCACGAGAGTTGACCTGTCATTATTGCCCCGCGGAGGGTCAGGGGT
>NW_022474962.1:0-1397 GCF_009176365.1 Aspergillus alliaceus
TATATATACTATTATAAAAGATTATTATAGACTATATAGTTTTAGCTTATATTAGACTGTAAGTAATACTACTATTCAGCTATAAAAAGATACTATAATTAAAGATAAAAAAGAATAAAGATTAAAATAAAAATATATTTAATAAAATAAAGCTAGTAATAAGTCTTTTATTTAATTATATTAACAATTCTAAGATTTTAATAAACTTAACTTTAGTTATTACTTTTGATTATTACTTTTAATTATTATATTCTATATATTAAAGGCGTTTTATATTTTATTTTAGAATTTTAAAATAGAAAACAGAAATCCTATCCTATCCTAAAATCCTAAAATAATACTAAGATAAGGATAGGAATCCTGTTTTTATAATTAATCTGGATAGGAATCCTATCCTATTTTAAAATTAGGATTGGGATTCCTGTTTTATACAGTTAAACAGGATGGGATTCCTGTTTTAGCCCTATGTTTGGGATGGGATAGGAAATGGAATATCAAGAATAGAATAGGATAGGATAGGAAATTCCTATTCCTATTCTATCCTATTCTATTCTTGGTATCTCATTTCCTATCCTGTTTTTTCTCTTGGCATCCCGTTTCCCATCCTATCCTAAATATAGGGCTAGAATGGGATTCCCATCCTGTTCAACTGCACAAAACAGGAATCCCAATCCCAATTTTAAAATAGGATAGGATTCCTATCTGAATTAACTATAAAAACAGGATTCCTATCCTTGTCTTGATATTATTTTGAGATTTTAGAATAGAATAGAATTCCTATTTTCTATTCTAAAATCCTAAAATAAAATATAAAATGCCTTTAATATATAAAATATAATAATTAAAAGTAACAATCAAAAGTAATAACTAAAGTTAAGTTTATTAAAATCTTAGAACTGCTAATATAATTAAATAAAGAATTTATTACTAGCTTTATTTTTATTATATATATTTTTATTTTAATTTTTATTCTTTTTTATTTTTAATTATAGTATCTTTTTATAGCTGAACAGTAGTATTGCTTGCAGTCTAATATAAGCTAAAACTATATAATCTATAATAATCTTTTATAATAGTATATATAATATTTTATTATAGAAATTTTCTATTTTATTCTATTCTATCCTATTTTTTCTCTTGGCATCCCGTTTCCTATCCTATTCTAAATATAGGGCTAAAATGGGAATCCCATCCTGTTTAACTACATAAAACAGGATTTCCAATCCCAATTTTAAAATGGGATGGGATTCCCATCCGGATTAACCATAAAAACGGGATTCCCATCCTTGTCTTGGCATTATTTTAGGATTTTGGGATAGGACAGGATTCCCATTTCCCATCCCAAAATCCCAAAATCCCATCCCATCCCGAAATCCCTGGGATTATCCCGTCCCAAC
>NW_022474963.1:0-1388 GCF_009176365.1 Aspergillus alliaceus
ATATATAAAGGATAAATTTATATATATTAATAGATTAGCAATACTTAAAGTAATTAACTTTACTATTAAAATAGATAATTACTATTATAAATAGCTTATAAAAAAATAAAATACTAAAGCCTAGAGAAAAGATAATTATCAGCTAAAAAATCAGTATAAATTAAATAACCAGTATAAATAAATAAATAAAAGATATAGTAATCCCTATAGTCTCTAGTCTATAGAATTAGATATTAATAACAAGCAATAACAGCACAGCAATATTTCTCAGAAGAAAAGAAATAGATATAGAAAAGAATAACTATATTATAGCTATAGAAAGCCAGAATATTTTATAGAGAGCTACCTGCAAAAATAATAGTAATAATAAAACAGGAAATTATAATAACTAAGAATAGTATATTTTAAGAAGCTGGCTTAGCTTAATATAATCTTAAAAAGAGATATATATAATACTACTGGAGTACTTAAGGATAGGACAGAGTCTATATACCTTAGTACTATATAGATAGCCGGCCCTGAGAATACTAAGTAAAGATCTCTAGATAGGAAGAACAGACCTAATAATAGAGTTTATTATAATAAGCCAGTTCCAAGATAAGAAAATATAAATTAAGTTTTATAAAAAATTAATTCTTTAAATAAAGAGTACAGTACCTAATAAATTAGCTATAATTCTAATATAGAGAAACTTCTTAAAATATCTAAAATATCTAAAAATCCCTATAAAGAAAATTTACTAGATAAAGAATATTAGAGAGTTATAGAATTTCTTAATATACTATAAATAGTAATTAATAATTCTATAAGTCAGTAAATAACAGTACTATAACTAAAATAATAATTCAGAAATAGATAAGATAAACTTATATATTAAATAGATAATATAGTCTATAAAATAATAGATAATCTAAAAAAATTCTTAAAATTACTAAAAAAACTATTTTAGTAATATCTATACTAGAATTATAAATACTGGAATCTAAATTAAAAGAATTAAAAAGAGTACTAGCAATACTATAATAAATATAAGAATAAGTATAGTATATATAGAGAAGATAGATAGAAATACTACTAAGCTCTTAATATAATATAATCTAGAAAAATAAAAAAAAGATACTAAAGACTATATTCTATATAGATATATATATACTATTATCTTTTAATATACTAAGATTATAAGAAACTTTTATAAATTACTTATAATAATAAATTATATATCTATTATTATAACTGGAAAAAGATAGCTAAATTCTAGCTTAAGAATAATCTTTTTAATTATATTAAATTTATAACTATAGTATAAGACAGGTACTTTATTATAATAGTTATAATTAATAGAATCTCTGCTAGGACTATAATTAATTTAGAAGTAATAAATAACTTTA
>NW_022474964.1:0-1382 GCF_009176365.1 Aspergillus alliaceus
TAATTTCTATTTCTACTTATCTATCTTTTTAAATAGTTTAAATAGTGGATCTATCTTAGCTATATAACTATTAATAAATTTCTGATAGTAGTATAATAGTTTAAGATATTATTATAACTAAGATTTATAGATATAGACTATTCTTAAATAGCTTTTATCTTATTTTTCTTAATTTAGATTTCTTTAATAAATATTATATATTATGAGAATTTAGTTTTAAATATAGAATTTATATTTTAATTTAAGTTTTATTTTTATTTTCTATAGTTTCTTAAGTACTGTCTATATATACTATATATACTTATTCTTAGTTTTCTATATGATCAGGATATTATTAAGATATAGAATAATAATTACTTTTAATAGTTCTTCTAGTACTTTATTAATAAATTATTAAAATAATATAGATATATTAATTAATTTAAGTAATATAATTAAATACTTATAATATATAAATTATATTTAAAATACTGTTTTCTATCCTTTATTTATAGTAATATATAAGATATTATATATATTAGTAATATTAAACTTAGTAAATTTCCTTGTCTCTCTTATCCTGTCCTGGATTTCTGATATAAGAGATAGCGGATATCTATTCTCAATTATACTTATATTTAATAGTTAGTAATTAACATATAGTTATAGTTTTTCTCTCTTTCTTAGTATAAATAGAACTCTATATTCTATAGAAGATTTTAAAGATCTGATATATTTTTTTATTATTTATTAATATATTCTTTTAATATTTATAGTCCTTTTTACAATATAATATAGAGTTTCATATACATTACTTCTTTTCTTTCTTAAATAGATATAGTATAGTTATATAATCTATAATTATAATTATAGTATTTATAATTATTTAAATAATTCTTTAAACTTCTGATATTTTTTAGATAATCTTAGCTACTTAATAGAGATGGCTACTAGTTTCTGAGAATTAATATATTTCTATAAATTAAAGTCTTTCTAAGATATTTCTATAATTTCTAATAAAGAGTACTATTTCTTTTCTGAATTATTATCTAATATTATATTTTTAAGATATTTATTCTTATTCTCTAGTATTTATCTAGTTAGTTCTACTAACTATTCTTTTTCTAAGAGTCTGGTTACTGCTATAATTATAGCTTTTACAGTATTTCTTATTATAGTATCTTGATTATATCTATTGTTCCTTTCTCTATCATACACGGTATTGTTCTTAATAAGAATCTGGATACTATACTCTATATATGATTTCTTTAGATATTAGTAATTTATACGCTAGATACTTTCTGTCTTTTAATTAATTATTAAATTATAATTCTTAAGTTATAGAATTTCTAATACTATATTATATTTATTTTTTAGAGATATAATATTAAAGACTATACTTT
>NW_022474965.1:0-1367 GCF_009176365.1 Aspergillus alliaceus
GGGATGGGACGGGATTCCCATTTCCCATCCCAAAATCCCAAAATCCCATCCCATCCCGAAATCCCTGGGATTATCCCGTCCCAACGGTCAGCCTAGTTGTGGTCAGGTCACGTGGTTGCTGCCTTAGGCTCCTATAGGCTCTGACATCTAATATAGTAGTAAGTTAAGCAGTATTATACTTATTAGCCAGGTATTCTAGCTTATAGAAATTCTTAGTATTTAGAGAATTCTTTTTAACTTATTTATTATAGTAGTATTATAATCTAATATAGTAATATCTTAACTATCCAAAAACTTATAATAAGATTTTTTAGTTTTGTAAACAGTTCTTTAATTTATTATTTAGTTTTATTAATTTACTCAGATAACTTATTATAATTATAATTAAGGTAACTCTATACTTATTTACTATGAAAATACTTATTATATTTATAGCTATAACAGATACACGTCATATAGTTATAACTAGTAGAATCTATAATTTAGATAAAACTATAACTAATATAGTAATTATAGAAAATCTCTATAAAAGAACTGAGTTTCTTAATAGTATTAGTCTAAACAGTAAACTTATAATAATAATTATATTTCTGGGAAATATTAGGAATAGAAGAAATATAATACCTGGATATAATAAAAAAGTTTATAAGAAGATAAGAATATTTACTAGAATAATCTATTTAGAAAGAAGTATTTACCTATAAATTTATACTTTTAAGAATAAAAGCTTAGAAGAGAAGAAGTAATATTACGGACTCTTATCTAGTATATCTATTAAAAGCAGATATAAGCGGCAGAACTAATAATATAACAGTCTGTAAATAAGAATAACTATTAAAGATATTTAAATATAAAGCTAGCTTGGATACTAGAACTTAATAAGTCTTATAGACTACTAACTACCAGAGCTTAGCAATAGTATATAGTAGTAACTACTATAGAGAACTACTATAGTATAATAATAGCTAATAATTTCTTATTATAAATATTATAATTTAATTTTATTTAAATTAATTTCTATAATTATTTAATTAGACTATTTAAGTATTAACTATATAGTTAAATATATCAGTCTTAATAATTATTTTCTTAATAAAATTATACTATATAAATATAGATATAGTAATAATAGCTTTTTTAAATCTTTTAAAAACTTTTTTCTATTCTATTTTCTATTTTTACTTATTATTTTTTTTAAATAGTTTAAATAGTAGATCTATTTTAGCTATATATTTATTAATAAATTTCTAATAATAATTTAATAATTCAAAATATATTATAATTTTTTAAAATTTATAAATATAGATTATTTTTAGTTAGCTTTTATCTTACTTTTCTTAATTTAGATTTCTTTAATAGATATTATA
>NW_022474966.1:0-1348 GCF_009176365.1 Aspergillus alliaceus
CTTTAAGCTGCAGGAGCAGGATGCTGCTAAGTTCTACATACAAAGCGGTGAAAGGGGCGGTACAGCAAGGTAGGCAGAAAGGAACGGGAGCGACACAGAGACGATAATGTGGAATTGAACTGCAACAACACAACATTAATCTATTAATTAAAGCTTTATATAATTTTTTAGAAGCTATCTAAGATCTTTAACTATACTTTATAATCTTATAGTAAAATAAATTAACTGAAAGATCTAAGAATAATAAATTAATTCTATTATTTTTTAATCTTACTAAATAACTATATAATTGTGATTCCATTAGCCAGCCACCTAACCACTAGGCTAAAAGCTCAGCAATTGACTACTTTTCAAGTAGTCAACCTATTAGGTGGTATATATATAAGGTGGTCCTATCTCATACTAGGAACCACATAATTATATTAAATTAAATTTAATAAAGTAATATAAATAACTAATCTTTTAATTAAGAATTATATATATAACTTTAAAAGAAGTATTAGATTTATATTAAAAGTAAGATAATTAAAGAAAAATAAATTATCTATATTAATTAAAATTAAATAAAAATAATTATTAATTTAAGAATTATTTCTATATTAATTTAGTATTAAAGAAGCTAAAGAATTAATTATTTAATCTAGAAACTAGAATACTTTAAAAAGATTAAATAGAATTCTAAATTTAAATAAATATATAATAAAGCTATTTAAAAACTTTAATTAAATAATTTAAACTTTAAAATAATTATGTTAATATCTATTATTTAAATTAATTACTTTACTAATTAAGATTAACTATTTTATTCTAAATTTATATAGGCCTATAATACTGCTTCTAATATCTATATATATAATAATTTTTTGTATTTCAGATTCTGTAAGTCTAGCTTATTAAAAGTCTATATAGATAATACTAAAATAAAGATTCTAGACTATAATAAAGCTAAATCCTGGCCTTTAAAAATATATAGAATAAATATAGAATTTAAGCTTAAAAACTATATTTATATATCTAATTTTTATATTAATATTTTATTAATTTCTAAAGTAAAGACTATAGAATTATAAATTCTAGAGCTTTATATTTAGAAACTCTAGACTATAAGCTAGTTTATAAAATTAAAAAAGATTATAGAATTTTATTAGTTAAATAGTATATATTAATAAATAATATTACTATATAATTCTAGATAAATTAAAAATTATTAAAGCTATATAAAAAACTTAATAATCTTAATCTATAATAAATTTCTAAGAATTCTTAATTATTTACTTCAAGTTTAGATTAGTCTATTATATTAAAGGTTTTATTAAAGCTTTAATATTATTAATTAAAATATATAAAA
>NW_022474967.1:0-1346 GCF_009176365.1 Aspergillus alliaceus
TGTGTAATAACGCCCAGACTCATCATATGTTCCCATTAAGTGGAATGGAAACTCGGTGGCATTCTTTACGGTGCACTGGAGCCAACGGATCTTACTGTTTATGCCGCTGGGAGGTGCAGGTATGGACTGTTCCTTAACCTATTTGTGACTGTTTAATCAGATTGCAACCAAGAAGCATATAGGAGCATCGCTTACCGGTCGGACCGCCAGGGCTAAACCAGCGGCAGCGAACAAAATCTGTGTGATTCCAATAATGGTTGCAGTTTCCATCCTTGTCTGCGAGAAGATCCCTTTAATGGCATTTACAGCAGTATGTGCCCACTGCTTCACTGAATCTGTGGCCTGGACAACGCTAGTCCATATCCCACTGATAAAGTCCACAACCGATTGGACAATACCCTTAAATGTCTCCCCAACCTTTTTAAAAAAGTCAATAACGAAATTCAGGCCGGCCCTGAATATCTGGGCAGCTGTCTCGCGAGCTGATCCAGGTAATGTTTGGATGATAGCAATTGCCTGCTGGCCCATCCAGTCAAGCAGATCATTACTTTTCTTCTTTTGTTTATCAATCTCTTGAAGAATGATATTCTCCCATCCATCCCGATCAGGGTTTGGGTCCTCCCGGAGCTTCCAGACAGTCTTAGTGAACTCACTAAAGTTACTCTCAGATTGCTCCACCCCGTCAAGGTTAATATCCCTCAGTTTATGTTCAACATCAACACTCCGATATCTGGGGAGTATAGAGCTGTGCCAGGCCGCGATCGGATTAACATTATTGATATATTCCTGTGCGTTGATAATATCAAGGACTGCATAATCTCCCGTGCTCACGGCCTCTTGTGCAAGGTAGATATGCTGGCGGACCTTGGTCTTCCAATCATAGGTAAGAGACATACTGGGAACTTTATCTGTCTTCTGCTGTTGTGAGCCAGAGTCCACTAAGCACTAAGGGAAAGTAGAAGTTAACAGGAGCAGTATAGCAGTAGAGAAACAACTCACAATAAGTAAGGATAATAATCAGGTTTATATCTTAACTGCCAAGTAGATTTGTCTCCAAGAAGAATAAATAGACCGGACTCTACTGTTTAGAGAAAGAAAAAGAAGAAAGATATAGAGATAAATAATATTTTTTAGTTAAAAATATATCTATTATCTTTATCCATATTTTATCTTTGCCGCGTCTCGGGCTGTCTTTACCTGCAGAAACTTTAGTACACATGTACATAAGCTTCCTGTCTGTATTCACAGGAAGTACGCATTGTTGATTCCAGTTCAGCTAGCCATAAGAAATCAGTCTGGGTAATTCTCATGCTCCACATCAGTCTTCCATTTTTTTTTTTTTTTTT
>NW_022474968.1:0-1322 GCF_009176365.1 Aspergillus alliaceus
TACTCTACTCTCTTTATCTTACTATATATATCTTTTAATCTAATCTTATCTATGATTCAAGCCTTATCTCTATCTTATCTATCTAAAAACCAACAATATTTATAGTTATATAACTTATCTATTATATATATATAATAGTTACTTATATAAGTAAATATTTCTTAGTACTTTTTCTTTTCTGGTACTAGTACCTAGTTTCTTGACTGTTATGTCACTGATTTTACTGCCTGATTCCATGTCTAATAAGTATACTAGATAAGAGTCTATAATATTACTTTTTTTTCTAAGCTTTTATTCTTAAAAGTATATAAATTATAGGCTTTTTTCTGAGATAAATTATCTAGTAATATTTCTTTTTTTTACTTATAGTTAATTATATTATCTAATTCTTCTATCTATAAAAAGAATCTTTATTAATATATTAAGAATAAAGATTTTCTTATAGTTTTCTTTTATAAGTATTATATCTATTTATATAAAGTATATATTAAATCTGAAAGTTCTGATTATTATAATAAATATATTAAGATAAATAGTATTTATTATAAAATATCTAATTCTTCTTTTTCTTATACTAAGTAAAAGTATTTAGTCAAGACTTAAAATTCTATTAAAAAAGAGAAAAAAGTTATTCTAGTAAAACTACTTTAATTATAGAAATAAAAATAATTATTATAAAAATAAGCTAGTAATTTTATTACTTATAATATAAGAGATTAAAGAGCTAGAAAAGCTTGAGAAATAAAAATAAAAAAAATATAAGATATAGAAGAAATTATATAATTAAAAAGCTATAGTATTTAATATTAAGACTAGTACTACTATAAATAATAATATTTAATTAATTACTATATCTAAGATTAACTCTAGTTTAACTTAGATAATAAATAACTTTTTATTCTGAATAATATTTAACTAATCTATTAATAGTACTGTTAAATTAGCTGGTAATAGTCTATTAAATTTTTAATAAACTTTTAAATATTCTCTAAGATACTATATCTCTTCTATTTTACTAGATATTAAGTTTATTCTTTAATTTTTCTATAATTCAGAATTTTTTTAACTTTATATTCCTGAATATTATCTTTAATTTCTGTATTTTTAGCAGGTTTAGTATTTAGTAGTGCAGGTTTTAATAATAAGATATAAAATACTAGATATATATATAATATAGATTCTAGTAGTTTTAGTTAATAATTAATATTACTAATTTTTTCTTTAATAATAAAAGAGTTAATTTTCTAGTAATTAAGTTTTAAACTTAATTATTTTATCTTTATATTTCTATAAAGTAAGAATATTTTTTTTTTCTTTTAAAA
>NW_022474969.1:0-1318 GCF_009176365.1 Aspergillus alliaceus
GAATAGTTTCATATTATTGAAGCTCTAAACTGAGCTCTCAGGGGCTCTCTCAATTTTCAGAATAGGCAGGCGGTTTTTGGTCTCACCGCTTTGCTATGGCCCACCCTAAGGTGGACCGTACTAACAAAATTACCAGGCTCAACCACAGTAGTATAAATTAATTCTAAATAATAAATCCAATATAATTCTATAATAATAAATAATAATACTGATAGAATAATCCAATTCAAGTGTTACGCCTGGGTATTCGGGCAAGAGCTCTATGGGTGTTAGCTGCCTTGCGTTGCGATGCTACTATACCTGAGCAGTGAATCCGAGGTGATTCTGAGTATGACCCTTATCCAGGATCCAACAGTATAATCTAATCTGAGGTCTGACAATGTATAATGATCTTCTATGGATAACTTAAGTCTAAAAGGCCAGGCCTATTAAGTATATATACTTAATAGTTAAGAAAGTGTAAATAAGTCAGTTACTAACTTAATATCAAAGATATATCCCAAGTAATAATAATAATTAATTATAAAAAACTAAACTAAGTATATGAATAAGTGTTCTTATATATCTATTCTTAGGGTATAATGGTAACTGGGCTGGTATACTAGTGATATATATATAATATATAGTATATTAATTTATATACTATTTAGTGATTAGCTATATATTATTTAGTATATCACATAATATTAGCTATCTAGTCTAATATAAGTAGTATAATAGATATTTCTGATTCTAGTATTATCTTAGTCTATTATTCTATCTTATTTCTCTGTTTCTAATAAGAATACTAGATAAGAGTCTATAATATCACTTTCTTTTCTTTAAGCTTTTATTCTTAAAAGTATAAGTTCTTAGTCTTTTCTGATTATTTATTATAAGTCTTCTAGTTTTGTTTCTAACTTTATTATATCTAAATATAAATCTGATAATTTTTTTAAATCTAGTACTAGATAGACTTATAATTAGTTACTTATATATTTTAAGTAAATAAACTATATCTTAGATTATAGTTTTATTACTTTAACTTCTCAAAATATTGTCTTTCTATTAGTAAGATTTATATAATAGATTATTTCTATTATTATTTAAAATATATCTTATATATCTATTATAGCTATATATATAAATAAAAGTTTTATACTAGAAATAAATAGAATTTATTAAAATATACTAAATAAAAGATAGCTCTTAAGCTTTCTAAAACTAATATAAAG
This sequence comes from Aspergillus alliaceus, assembly GCF_009176365.1. Lineage (NCBI taxonomy): Eukaryota > Fungi > Ascomycota > Eurotiomycetes > Eurotiales > Aspergillaceae > Aspergillus > Aspergillus alliaceus. The sequence continues at coordinate 1,215 of NW_022474969.1, forward strand.
CTTAAGTTACTTTATCCTAAACTAAAGTAGCTCTAGTCTTATCTTACTAAAGTTTAAATAAAAATAACTGAAAATTTAGTATATTATATTTATTTATATAAGTA
>NW_022474970.1:0-1266 GCF_009176365.1 Aspergillus alliaceus
ATTAGATTATATCTCTTAAGCTAGAAAATTTCTAATATAATATTATATTTATCTTTTAAAGATATTATATTAAAGATTATATATTTAATATAAGCTCTAATAATTATAGAGATAAATTTTATTTTAATTAGAATTTAATTAATTTCTAATTTTTAATTATTTAATTTAAGAATAGATATAATAATTTTCTTAATTTATTTTTTAATCTTTATTTATTACTGATATTTAGAATTTATAAAGTTATTTATTACTTCTGAATTAATTATAGTTCTAGTAAGTATATTACTAATTATAACTATTATAGTAAGATATCTTTCTTATACTGTAGCTGCTAAGATAGTGTAATTAATACTATTCTTAAACTAAAATCTTATAATAGCTTTCTAATTATAATAGTAAAGATAGTAATGATTAAAATAAATAATCTATAAAAATCAGTAGTATTCTGTAATACTAGAATAATAATTATATTTATAGTTATCTAAATTATAGTCTATATTCTTATATTCTTATTATACTTTGCTAGGATATATAGCTATAAATATTAGATTATATTTCTATCTATCTTCTCTATAGATATTATAAGTATTATTATAAAAGATATAGTATTATTAATAATCTTTCTAGCTTTTCTAGTTCAGATTCTAATATAAATAGCTCTAGTATAGATATTATTTAAATAGTCTTTTTTTTAATAGTCTTAAGAACTTTAGAAAATCTCTAATAATTTTATTTATTAGATTATCTATTTAATAAAATTATTATTTTTTTATAGTAATACTAATATACTTCTCTATATTTATTATACTTACTATTATATAGTTACTTATAGTATTTCTATAAGCTCTATAGCTCTTTAATACTATTCTTTAGTATTCTTTTATTTTTTATAAAGATTTTTAAATATCTTAGATACTTAAAAAGTCTTTCTATATTAGATTTATAGCTAATCTATTAAGTACTATACTTTTTATCTAAAGAATTAAGTTTTTATAAAATTTAATTTATAGTTTTTTATCTTAGAACTAGCTTATTATAATAATCTTTATTATTAGATCTATTCTTTTTATCTAGATTATTATTTAGTATTCTTAGGACTAGCTATTCTTATAGTACTAAGATATATAGACTCTATTCTATTCTTAAGTATTTTAATAATATTATATATATATATACTCTTTTCTAAGTTATATTAAGCTAAGCTAGCTTTTTAAAATATACTACTCTTAATTACTATAGCTTTTTATCTTATTATTACTATCTTTT
>NW_022474971.1:0-1266 GCF_009176365.1 Aspergillus alliaceus
GCCAGTGCTTTCAAAGCATCGCCCATGTCTATGGCTTGCGGCAAGCCCGGGAATGGCGAGTTACACTGCGGCATACGTTCATCCGAACCCACTGGGTCCTGCCCTACCCCAGTGACCGCTCATTCTGGTCCCGTTCATCTGGCACGCCCGGTCGGAACAAACTGCAGACCTGGCTCAGTGGCCACCCCGGGATAGCGAGCTTCTACAGGGATACACCTGACAAGATCAGTGATCGCACTCCGCCAGCAGGGCCGCAGCGAGTGGTTATCTCACCCCAGGAGGTGCCAGCCCTTCCGGTATCTGGTTGGCAGCGATCGGAGCAGCCCATGCCACTTGATGTTGCCCTACCCGGTATCCCGACTGATCTGGATGAGTATCTTGCCGCGCTGCCTGAGCCGGTAGACACAGAATCCACTGCGGCTATCCCGTTTCCCGTGATCGGGGTGATGGATGGGCCGATACATCGCCATGTTCTCGCTGAGGCCCCAGAACGGAAGGAACTGCGTCACTATCTTACCCGCAATAACACCACCATCAACCATATCCATAATGACCCAAGATGGCTGCGAAAACATCTCCAACATTACCTACAAGCTCTTGCCGCCGCAGAACTCCAGCAAGCCTCTTACCTGACAGTCCCACGGTTAAAGCGCGCGGACATTGCCCATAGTAAACCACCTTCTTCTCCTAACAGACTCCCTGAAGTCCTGGAAGAGGACTCCGATGAGGAGAGTCTTAAGTACAAACAGCAGCGCGCCGTACGCAAGCACCGGATTCACAAGGCAAAGCTACAGGATGTGCAGCGTCTTGTCAATTCTTTCTATAAGGAAAAGGAACATATGTTGCAGCTCCGGGAGAAGAGTATGAGCCATGGTCCATGGGATGAAGAGGTTGTACCGGAATATCGAATAATGCGTGCGCGTCAACGGCAGGTGTGCTCCTTGCTAACTCGGATTTCTAAGCAAGTTCTTGAAGAAGTGTAGTGGGACTATATTATATTTCTATATTTATAGTCTCTTTACTGGCTAGTCTTCCTCAAGTATACCTTAGTTCTTAGGATGAATAGGCTACAATGCCTCTGAAGTATACTAAATCAGCAGTGTATAACTGAACTGTTTTTCTGCCAGTTTTCTTGATCTTCCTACTCTAGTAAGATTCAGGATTTGCAGAAAAACAGTTCAGTTATATGCTACTGAAATTATTATCTAATAACTCTATGGGCAAGATGATTATTATTTAATCATAAAAGAAAATTAACAAGAAAAC
>NW_022474972.1:0-1262 GCF_009176365.1 Aspergillus alliaceus
ATATCCTTTTTAAATTACTTTATTAAAATATATAGAGTTCTTTATAATATTTTCTCTATTCTTTTTCTAGCTTCTCTTAGTCTTTTTAATACTTATAGTAATAGAGAATATTAAGCTATAGTACTTATTATAAGTAGTTAAAATATAGTAGTTAAGTATAGTATATTTATCTAGTATTACTATTATTAAGTTTAAGATATACCAGAATAGTTACTATTTTCTATATTAGTAATATAGAAGATATATCTCTCTACTATTGCTTTAGCTCTTATAGCCTTTAAGCTTAATAAAAATAAAGAGATAAAGTATAATAGAAATAGTAAGATTTAAAATATAAAAAAGAAATAGAGAAAAGATTAGAAAAGATATATTTTTTAATATTTTTTAATAAAGAAAAATAAACTAAATTAAATAATATAGAATTTAAATAAATATCTTAATTATAAATTTTAGTAAATAGTTTTATTATATATTAGAAGAGTATTAAAAAAGTCTATTTTATTACTTTTTAATTATTATATAAATACTACTATATAGCTTAATATCTTTTATTAACTAAGCTAAAACTATTTTATTCTGTATTAAACTATTATAAAACTTCAGGAAATATTAGTTATTATAGCTTTAATTAATAGATTTAAATAATATAGGGTTTTCTCTTATATTAAATATTTTATTACTATTAAATAATATATAATCATAGTTTAATAATCTTATATAATCTTATATAGTCTATTATTATTTGTTCTTAGCATATCCTTCAACCCGGAAAAACTAGAAAAAACCAAATAAAACCAATAACCATTTCTCTACTGTCTTTCCACTGCCTTTCATCTATGGATCCTCTGAAAATGACTATTTTTTAACTCTCAATCCAGACCCCCCTGTACTACTATGTAGCGACACCACCTCACATCAAATGTCAAACAATGTCCAAATCAATAGACATAAATTCCCAGCTCCCCACTCCTGCATTGCTTTCTGTTCGAAAATACATAGTAAAGGTGAAGTATACAACATCCCACACAAACAAGCAATAGTAAAGCAGCATTTGTCCAGTGACCAGTAGGATACCCGCGAGCTTTTTCTTCGGCTTTGTAAATCCACACCCCAACAATCTGGCCAGGAGCACCGAAGGAGATATTTAGCGCGATCGCAAGTCCAGCTCCAGCGGTGGAATGAAGGTTCGATGACAGCCAGCCAAGGAGGGGAGGAATGCACGAAAACGCGCCGCTGGCCGCCACGATTAAGCAGCCATATCG
>NW_022474973.1:0-1259 GCF_009176365.1 Aspergillus alliaceus
TAGTAAGAATTACAGAAAACTTAAATTAAGATATTAAATATTTTATTAATAGGCTAATAAAGATTTATAGTATCTTCTTATAAATAAAGATTTAATTACTGATAGACTAGTCTAGAGATATATAATATTAGATAAGTTTTCTTTATAATTTTATTATTATATTAATTTATATTAACTTTAAATTTATTATATATCTTTACTAACCAGTCTTTAAACTTAGAATTCTTACTATTAGTTAAAATAGAAAAATTAAGAACTTTTTTAAATTTACTTTTATTTTTTAATTATAAGAATTTCTAGTAAGAGTTAATTCTAGATTTATAATAGTTAAGTTATTAAGTAGTAAAAATATTATAATATAAGTCTTATTCTTTATAGAGTTTAGTAATCTAGAAGTTTTTAATAGTTAGCTAATTAATTATTTTAGTAAGTTTTTTCTCTATATTCTAGATATAGATTATAGAGCTAGTAAAATTCTAGAAATTCTAGAAGTTCTAAAATTTTTTAAAAGAAGTAATCTTCTTAAGATAGCTATTCTTCTTTACTATCAGAGTATAGAAATATTCAAGAATATTATTATATAGTTTCTTTAGTATTTTATAATAGTATTTCAGAAAGTTCTTAAGTAAAAGCTTCTCAGGCTGGTTATTTTTATCTATATTTAAAGATAGGTATCAGTTTGTGTCGCGTGCTATAGTAACTGGATATTTAAGAATTTCAAAAATAGAATTAGAGAATTCAAGAGAATAAGAAAAAGACAGTATAAAGAGAAAAAGAAGTAATTCTAATATAATAGCTCAGGCCAATATAGATAAATTAATCTTATTAGATAGCTCTAATATAAGAGAATTACTTAAAGAAGAGAATATCTTATAAGTGAAGCTCTGGAATATTATCTATCTTAAATATAAACAGAATAAACAAGAATCATGCACTACTTACCGATATTCACTATAAACTCAGCAGCCTGTATAGTGACTGCGCCGTCACATCAATAGCTTAGATATCCTTATAAGAAAAGTTTAAAATATCTAAAAAAAAGTAATAGAAGATATTAAAATTATAGAATTATATAATTTTAATAATATATATTATATTTACTATACTATTAATTTAAAAAGATAGATATTTTAAATATTTATTAAATTAGATTAAAAGTCTTTTAAATCTCTATACTGGAATCTTATATAGAAAAAAGATTAAAATATAAGATATATTAGTTATGTAATATACTCTAATATAAAATATTATTTAGAGCA
>NW_022474974.1:0-1255 GCF_009176365.1 Aspergillus alliaceus
TTTATTTAGTAAAAGCTTATTTTCTTAAAAGTTATTAACTAATATATATATTACTGTAGTTAGAAAGTATTGTTAAGCTAAGACTAGTAATAAAAAGAAAATTTAATATTAATATAATATAGATTAAAAGACTAAATATAACTATTTTATAAAGTTTTAATATAATACTATCTAATAAATAATAATAATAGTTAGTAATAGTTCTTATACTAATTTTATAGATATAGATAATCTATAAATATATAGATATATACTTAACTAAAAGAAAATACTATTAAATAACTAGAAACTGCTTAATATTAATAAAAAAAATTAAAGAAATAGTTTTAGAATTATCTAGTCTTTAAAAAGATATAGAAGCTTACTAGTAAAGTAAAGAAAAATATTAAATAAATATAAAAAATTTAGATATCTTTTTCTTTTTCTTTATTTACTAAAACTTTATTAAAGTAACCTGGTACTCTAGAAATTAATTTAAAGATAATAATATTTAGTAATAATTTCTTAGATATTTATTTACTTTTAAAAGAAAATCCTTACTAATATCTAGAAATACTATTAATAATATTTAATATTCTCTTTTAAAGAATATATTCTTTTTTATAGTTCTTAAAAGCTTAAAATAATTAGTTTTAATAGATAGTAAATTTCTAATAAACTTATTTAATTTAAGATATCTAAAGTCCCAGTTAAAGAGATAGATAAAAGATTTAAATAAAATAATACTAGTAATAAAGATATTAAGATCTTTAATAATAAAATTTCACTTTTAAAAGAAGATTTAGAAAAAAATAATATTATAGAGATAATTTAATTTCTTACTAAGTTCTAAAAAGAATTAGTCTAGAATTAGTAGAAAAATATAGTTTACTAGTATTAAACTATTTTAGAATAGTTAGATTATCTATATTATATTACTAGAGACTGTTACTATAGATATCTACTTATTTAAATTTAACTATATTTAAAGTTTACTAGTATTTATTACTAGATCTAGTTCTTATCAGTTTAGTGCTTATTTATTATAAATCTTATTAATAAAGATTTAAATAGGGTATATAGATACTAGTTTTAATATATAATACTATATATTTAATAACTTATATATAGCTTCAGTAAAGGACCTGCTATTAAAAAAAAAAAAAGAAATTAAGAATAGTCTAATTTATTACTAGAAACTGTTATTAAAAATATTTTATATAATATAAATCTAGTTTCTTATTAATATTTACTATTAATTATATTTAATAGAGTT
>NW_022474975.1:0-1253 GCF_009176365.1 Aspergillus alliaceus
TCCTGGTCGAAAACAGAAGAGCTAAATAACCAGGAATCCTGAATACCTTGGTGGAGAATGCGGGATAGCTCAGCCATAAGGGTTGAGTTATTACTGGCATTATCAGTAGTAACTGCAAGGACTTGACGGTCGATTGAGCTTCTGTGAAGTACTTGAGTAACTATATCAGCAAGATAAGAACCTTGATGAGCGCCTGTAATATGCTCAAATCCAAGTAATACCTCCTTGTACTTAAAGTCCGGGGTAATAAAGTAGCCAGTAATAGCAAGGAATGCCTTTTGCGAGGGACTCGTCCAACAATCCAAAGCTAAGGAGATTTTGGAGTCTTTCGGGATTAAAGACACTATCTCAGAGTAACGAATAGCACTCATTTCTAATATGCGGTCTCGTACCCTCTGGCGACTAGGAAGAGAAATAGTTGTACATCGAGCGGCTTTCTGCATCATTCGTTTGAATTGGATATGGCCAATAATATTAAACGGTAATCGGCAGCTGACAATAAACATGCCAATCTGATCACAAAGAGCTTCGGCGGAAAAGTCCATAGTATCCTAGCCAGCTTAGCAAAATCTAACCAAGTTAGAATTAATCATACCTTAAACAGAACATTCTTCATAGTAGGCTGGGTTGGTGTCTGTGATACACGAGCTACACATTTCGCACGCTCCAGATGATGTTTGAGGGTACTTGTACCAGTTTGCTTGATTGCTGGATGCTCAAGCACAGTGCTACAATGCCGACATCGTACTTTCGGATCCCCTTGGGGGAAAAGTGCAATGTCTTCAAAGCTTTTCCAAACTTCTGATGTCCGACTAGTTGCTGCCCATCTAAACTTGTGCTGTCTAGCCCCAAGCTCGCGTCCACGCTTGGTATTTGACCACCAGTCGTGGAATTCTGGAATATCAACAAAGACGATAAGACGCTTGCCGCCCTTATTCATTAATACCCGAAGGCCAGAAGGGGTACTATTGTTCGAGGAAGAATGTGACGGGGTGGAGAAGAAATCACTTATTGGCTGTGAATGCGGTGCTAGAGGGGATGATATTGGAGGATCAGATAGGAGCACAGATAATGAATCGTCAAGTTGTGACATGATTTTGAATTAATGTAACTTAGTTAGATTCTTATAAAAGATAATCGTATAACTTATTATAACTACTTTTTTGTGATCTTTATAGATAGCTGGTATATACACTATATCATAGGGAGTAAGCCCCTTACTAGAGGGTTTTGTGATTCGCGACATTTTAAGG
>NW_022474976.1:0-1245 GCF_009176365.1 Aspergillus alliaceus
AAAGAAGTAAAATAATTTACTAAATTTAATATTATTAATATATATAATATTTTATATATTACTATAAATAAAGAATAGAAAATAGTATTTTAAATTGTTACGGGTTGAACCCGCAACACACGCCACATAGTGGCTATGGTCATGTGGTTCCCGCTAGTTATTCCTGATCCGTGTTTTCTGTTGTCTTTTCCTCTTCAGCTATTTCTTCTTGTTCAATAGGCACGCTTAGGTCAGAACAATCTATTCGTCCCATAACATAAATATAATTTAAATATCTTAAATATTTAATTATATTATTTAGATTAATTAATATATCTATATTATTTTAATAATTTATTAATAAACTACTAGAAGAGTTACTAAAAGTAATTATTATTATATATTTTAATAATATTCTAATCTTTATAAAAGAAACTGAAAATAAATATATATAGTATATATAAGTAATATTTAGAAAATTATAGAAAGTAAGATTAAAACTTAAGCTAAAGAAATATAAATTCTATATTTAAAAAACTAAGTTCTTAGAATATATAATATCTATTAAAGGAATCTAAATTAAGAAAAGTAAAATAAAAGTTATTTAAGAATAGTCTATATTTATAAATTTTAAAAAATTATAGTAATATCTTAAACTGCTAAACTATTACTAAAAATTTATTAATAGTTATATAGTTAAAATAGATATATTATTTAATGTACTTAAAAAAAGTAAGAAATAAAAATAAAAAATAGAATAAAGTTTTCAAAATATTTAGAAAAGCTATTACTATTATATCTATATTTATATAGTATAATCTAGCTAAAAAAATAATTATTAAAACTGATATATTTAACTGTATAGTTAGTATTTAGTCTAGATAAATAATAATAGAAAACTTTAATTAATAGTATTTAAATTATAAAATTAGTTTAAACAGAATTAAATTATAATATTTATATAAAATAAGAAATTATTAGCTATTATTATGGTATTTAAGAAATAAAGAATTTATCTAGAAAAAGCTTAGGAAAATAATTGTTATTAAATTAGATTATAAAAATCTAATATATTTTATAATTATAAAGAAGCTTATATAATAATAAATTTAATAAATAAAAATACTCTTATAGTATAACTTTAGAATAATTTATTATGAAAAAATAAAAAATAGCTAAATATAAAGAAATCCAGAATATTTTAGAAACTTTAAAGATAATAATAGAAAGTTTACTATAGATAATTATAGACTTATTTACTATTAA
>NW_022474977.1:0-1245 GCF_009176365.1 Aspergillus alliaceus
GATATATAGATTAACTCAGTAGTAGATAAGTCTATAATTATCTATAATAAACTTTCTATTATTATCTTTAAATTCTCTAAGAATATTCAGGATTTCTTTATACTTAGCTATTTCTTTAGTAATTTTAATAAATTTATAATTCTGAATACTAATTATTACTATTAATATCTAATAGTTATATCTAATTATTTTATTTTTATATACCTTGAGTATTACTAATAAGATTATTTTTTTCTTTATTTTATAATCTAGTCTTCTACTTAGTGTCTACTTGGCTATTTTCTATTTTTTTATAATAAACTATTATGAAGTTATACTATAAAAGTATTTCTATTTATTAAGCTTATTATTATATAACCTTCTTTATAATTATAAAGTATACCAGATTTTTATAATTTAATTTAATAATAATTATTTTCTAAGCTTTCTCTAGATAAACTCTCTATTTCTCAAATACTATAATAGTAATTAATAATTCTTTATTATAAATATTGTAATTTAGTTCTGCTTAAACTAGTTTCTATAATTTAAATACTATTAGTTAAAGTTTTCTATTATTTTCTATTTAAACTATCCAGATATTAATTATATAGTATATCAGTCTTAATAATTTTTTTTTAGTTAGATTATACTATATAAATGTAGGTACAGTAATAATAGCTTTCCTAAATTTTCTAGAAGCTTTTTTCTATTTTGTATCTTATCTCTACTTACTACTTTTCTTAACTTAATAGTGGATCTATCTTAACTATATAACTATTAATAAAGTTTTAATAGTAGTTTAGTAGTTTAAGATATTATAATTTAAGATTTATAGATATAGACTATTTTTAGATAGCTTTTAACTTAAATTTCTTTTATAGATATTATATATTCTAAGCTTAAACTTAGTTTCTTAAATATAGAATTATATTTATTTAAGTTTTAATTATATTTTTTATAGTTTTCTAAGTATAGTTTATATATATTACAGATATTTATTATCAGTTTATAAGATGATTAGAATATTATTAAGTAATAATAATAACTTCTAATAATTTATCTAGAACTTTATAAGTAAATTATCAAAATAATACAGATATATTAATTAATCTAAATAGTATAACCAGATATTTGTAGTATCTAAATTATATTTAAAATACTGTTTTCTTTTTTTAAATAGACATAGTATAGTTATATAATCTATAAGCTAGTAATTCTAGTATTTATAATTGTTTAAATAATTGTTTAAATAATTGTTTAAAT
>NW_022474978.1:0-1239 GCF_009176365.1 Aspergillus alliaceus
GCCAAATGCGATGGCACAAAATGCAGGGAGCGAAAAGGCAGTGGCATGAAATACCGAGTTCCGAAATGCAATAGCCCCAAATGTGGAGGAGGCACCAAATAAGGGCATCACAGCAACGCACCGAATACAGCGACCAAAACAAAAAAGAAAGAAAAAAGAACCAACCGGCAAAAACAAGCAGGGTTCAAAAAGCAAGTGAACGGAAAAGCAGGAACCCAACCGGCAAGGACCCGAAAGGCAGGGTAGCAGAAGGCCGTGGACCAAAAACCCGGGCAGTGAACGGTGATAGCCCGAAAAGCAGAGAGCGAAAATGTCATGGCACCAAACGCCGGATGGGCCAACACGATGGACAGCAATCCCGGATGGGCAGATCCGATGGCACGACACGCCGGGGATCAAAATACCGTGGGATGAGCGCCAAAGACGATAACAAAACCGGCCGGTGGACGGAAATGGCGGGAGCGAAAAGGTCATGGCATGATATTCCATGAGATGAAATTCCATAGCCCGAAATGCAGGGAGCCGAAATGCAATGGACCCAAAGGCCATGGCCCGAAATACCGGGTCCGGAAATGGCAGGACGCCAAATCCCATGGGGCGAAATGCAATGGCACGAAACGCAGAATGCCCAAATGCAGTGGCAGGAAATGCGGTGGACCGAAAGGCAGGGCGCCGAAAGGCGATGGCATGAAATGCCGGGACGCCACATGCAGTGGAGCGAAATGTAGAGGTCCCCAATGCAATTGTATGACGGCAGAGCACGGAATACCGGGCAGGCAAGGCCCCCAAAAGTCCAAAACCAGTGAAACAAAAGCGACAGAAAAGCGGGTGGACCGAACGGCAGGGCCACCAAATGCAATGGACGGAAATACCAGGGGCCAAAATGCAGGGTGTCCAAATGCGATGGCATGAGATGCCGGGACGGAAAAGCAGAGTCCCGAAATGCAATGGCACGAAATGCAGGGTGCCCAAACACGGTGGACGGAAATACAGGGTGCCGAAAAGTAATGGCACGAAATACAGGGTGCCGAAATGCAATGGCACAAAAAGCAGGGTGCCGAAAAGCAATGGCCCGAAATACAGGGGGTCAAAATGCAGTGGACCGAAATACAGGGGGTCAAAATGCAGTGGACCGAAAAGCAGGGTACCAAAATGCAATAGCACGAAATGCAGGCCCCAAAGCAAAGCGCCAAATAGGCAGAAAACACAGCCCAAAAAAAAAAAAAAAAAAAAAAAAAA
>NW_022474979.1:0-1235 GCF_009176365.1 Aspergillus alliaceus
AGCTATAGTAAGAATTACTAAAATATCTAAATAAATTTAATAAATATAAAAACTTTATAATATATCTCTAAACTATTAAGAACAGCCTGCTATATTATAGAATAAACTAAGAAAAATAGTATATTAACTAATATATATTAATACTATTATTTCTATAATAAAGATAAATTCTTAGAAAGAGATTATTATTTAATAGAATTTTATTACTAAATCTAAACTGTAACCTGCAGGAACAGAAGTTTAATATAGATAATAGAATAAGCTATAGAAATAATAAGAATAGCTTACTAAATAAATACTATTACTATAGATATTTTAGATACTAGAGTAGAGATTACTATACTATATAGCTAGATCTAATTAATAATAACTATAGTTAATATATTAAAAAACTAAATATCTAAGACTATAATATAGCTACAGTTCTAAGAATTAAGACTAATTAAAAATTAAATAACTTAATAAGTATATAGATAAAGCTATATATATTAGTAGACTAGAAAGAAACTAAAGTATTAATTAATAATAAAGTCTAAGTAATTCTAATAAACTAGATATAGATAAAAGAAAATCTATCTATAGTATAAAAAATATCCAGAAAAATTATAGTACTAGACAGATATAAGATTCTCTTATATAGTAGATACTAGATTACTATAAATATAGAGAATTACTAGAATATTAGGCAGAAGACAGTTTTTACTATAAATATAGTAAATATAGAGAACTATAATATTATTCTTAGTTATCTATAACTATAGAAAATAAATCTCTTAATTAACTAGTAAGTCTATAACTTTATTTATAGAGATAACTATAGCAGTAATTCTATACTAATAATTTTAAGTATAGAGATAATTTAAGTAATAGAGAAAGATTTTTCTATCTATATAATCTATATAAATATCTATAAAGATAAGATTAAGATATAGACTACTAGTATAGTAGTAATAACTAAAGAAATAGAGCTAGAGATATTAAAATATCTGGAATTTTAGAAAGTCTTTTCTAAAAAAAAAGTAGAAAAACTATTTTTATATATAGAATATAATTATATAATTAAATTAATTTCTAAAAAATAGTTATTATATTAATTAATTTACTCTTTATCTAAAAAGAAGCTTAAAGTACTCTAAAAATATATTATTACTATACTTAAAAAAGAATAAATAAAATCCTTAAAAAATCTAGTAGAGATATTTATTATACTTATATTAAAGAAAGATAGTAGTTTA
>NW_022474980.1:0-1235 GCF_009176365.1 Aspergillus alliaceus
GAAGGTACAATCAGATGTCATGGCACCTTTTTGTAGCCGAACGGTAGTATTGCTCGCAAAGTCTGTCATAACTTAATTAGATTCTTTAGATTTATCTTCTTTATCTTATACAGCTCTCTAATTCTAATATATATTTCTTTAAGAATCTAGATTTTTATTTCTTGAATCCTTAGTAATCTATATTCCTAAAAACTAACTTAATTAGATTCTATATTATAACAGGTAGAACTGGTATAGCTACTTCTTATAATACTAGGGCTGGATCTAAAAATAAGGAAAAATATAAGAAGAGAGTTAATAAGAATTAATCTAATCTAGATATATTCTAGAATTCTGTTAAAGAGTTTTATATTAAACTTAATAATTTATTCTCTATTATTTAGACTAGAATATTAGCTGGAATACTAATTATAGATATTTACTTTCTAAATCTAGACTAGAATAATAAAATTATTAACTAAGAAATTAATTATAAGTATATAGCTAAATTAATTAAAAACTTTAAAGCTAGAATTTATTACTTTAATAAATTAAACTTTATATATATAACTATTTCTAAACAGAAATAGCAGAATCTATTATAGACTTTTAGTACTAGAATATTAATTAGAAATATTCTAATTTCTTTATTTTTTATATTACTAATATCTTTTACTTTCTCTTTCTCTAAAGCTATTAATTATCTTATAAAAGAAAAGATATTAGTAATAACTAATATCTTATCTATATTTTATATTATTATATCTAATAATACTATCTTCTTTAAGTTATACTTAGAAGCTAGATAATATAGATATACTACTTTCTTAGTAGTTAATATAGAATAGCTATATATTTCTAAGATTTCTAAAAACTTTAAGTATATTTAGCTTTTTATTAATAAGATATTTATATTTTAATTAAGTTAGAATTTTACTAACTTTCTTTTAGGATTACTTATAGCTAATATTAATTTATAAGTAAGAGTCTCTTGATAATAAAGCCCTGCTTACTCTATATATTAATAGAAATATAGTATTAAAAATAGATAGTACTAGAGATCTATTTATCTAGATTAAATATATTTATAATAAAAAATCTTTAGTAAAGTAAAAATATCTAGAAAAACTATATTTTCTTATACTATAAATCCTGTAAGTATTTAGTTACTATCTTCAGTATCCAGTATAGTTTCTTAATATTCTTTAAAGCTCTCTATATAATATAATAGTTTTCTATATATAGATCTAGTATAG
>NW_022474981.1:0-1226 GCF_009176365.1 Aspergillus alliaceus
TTACTTTAGTTAATATTAAAATAGATATTAAGTTATATTAAAAATATCCTGAGTTTATATTTTTTTCTATTAAAAAATTTAGAAAATCTGATTTTAATAGTCTTAATTACTAAATAGCTTTTTAATTAATCTATCTATTTCTAAAGCTATAATACTATATCTATTAGCTTTTTAGTAAATAGAGTATATTCTATTTAGCTAGCTGCTAGACTTCTAGGATTTACTTTATTAATAGATACTATAATATTTTAAGTTAATATAAGACTTAACTTATATAGACTGGTAATTAATATATTGTATCTAGATATTTAGACAGGAGCTCTATAAATATTAGCTATTTTATATTATAATACAGTACTATATCTAAATAATAAATCTAATATAATTCTGTATATAATTCTATCCAGAATCTAATAATATAATCTAATTTAAGGTCTGATAATATATAATAATATTCTATAAGTAGTTTAAGTCCAAAAGGCTAGGCTTACTAAGTATATATATTCAGTAGTTAAGAAAATATAAATGTTGGACTGAGCACTTATAATCTACTGGAAGGTACAATCAGATGTCATGGCACCTTTTTGTAGCCGAACGGTAGTATTGCTCGCAAAGTCTGTCAATAAATAAGTTAATTACTAACTTAATACTAAAGATATATTTTAAGTAATAATTTAGATTAATTATAAAAAACTAAACTAAGTATATAAATAAGTATTCTTATATATCTTTATTTCTATCTACTATTCTATATATTATATTATGGTAGTTCCCTGTAGTAGTTACTATCATATACTATTACCAAGCTTTGGTAGTTAGTAGTCTATAATACTTAGTAAGCCCTAGTATCTGAGCTAGCTTTATGCTTAAATACCTTTGACAGTTATTCTTGTCCACTGATTGTTGTGTCACCGGTTCTGCCGCTCGTATCCGCTTCCGATAGGTGCACTAGACAAGGGTCTGTAACAAAAAACTAGTAATATATTAATAAATATAAAATCTATATTAAAGATAAATCAATAAAATATAAGCTATATAAATATATATAATTAGTAAATATATTATTATAATTATAAAAATAAATTATAATTAACTTTATAGGACTATTACTAGAATTAAATAGATAAAATATATATATCTAATATTAAGTAATTAATTCTTAATATAGTATATCTTATATATTTAATATTTAATTATATTATTATTCTTTATAGAATACCAGATAA
>NW_022474982.1:0-1218 GCF_009176365.1 Aspergillus alliaceus
AAGAGACTGTATTCTATCAAGAATGTAAATCATTGCTCTACTAGAAAAGGATCTACAGCTGTGGGCCCCTGCGGGTGGTTCACATATATATATTTAATACAATATATCTAACTAGATAACCAATAAAAGCTCTTAGTTTAAGCTTTTTAAGCCTTAGTATACTAGTAATTCAGGTATAAGTCCTAGAGCTATATCTCTTAAAATTAGAAATATCTGGTTTTGAGATCATATATCCTGGCTTTTCAGATAAAGACTTAAATAGAGCTTTATAAGAAGTTTTCTATTAAAGCTATCTGTTAGAAGTATAATTCAGAATATATATAAATAAGATAGCTGCCTCTAGCTATAGATATAAAGAAAGACCTGAATCAGCAAGCAAAAGTCTTATTTTTTAAGTAATTAAAGTACCTGATTTTTCTAAAAAAGAATTCTGCTCTAGCTATTCTATAGGGCTCTGAATAATAATAATTCCTTCAGTCCTGTATACTTTATAGAATACATTAAGATTCCTGTCTTAATCAGAATAAAACCTTTTAGAGTTAATCTTAAATTAATTTTTAATTAATTTCAGTATTAAGATTAAGAATTTAGAAGCTTAATCTTTAGACTTTAAAGATTCTACAAGATAATATTTTAAATATAGATAGTATAGATAACTAATATATTTTATATTCCTAATATCTCTTTTTAAATAAATAAGGTTCTAATATATAGTTTTAAATAGTAAAAGCCCTTAATTAATTAGTTATCTAGAAATCTATCTTTTTAAATTTGATAGTTAGTAGATAAAGTATAGTTTAAATATAAAATTATTAGATTTCTTAATTTTAATACCAGTAATTATCTGGTCTAGATACTATATAGTTTCCTGTTCTATATATTCTAATCGATAATGCCAAAGCTCTGATAAAGCCTTTAATATAATAGGCTAGTCTAATCTTAAAGTAAATAATTAAGAATTCTTAGAAGCTTACTATAGACTAAGATTATTAAGCTTTTTATATAGCTCTAATAATTCTTGATCTGCCTAAGATTATACAGGACTATTATTTATTAATATATATTATTTAACTAATAAGATTCTATAGTTTTCTTAGATTTTATAAACTGGCTTACAGTCTAGAGTAGACTTGTTAGGCCCAGCCCACGAAACCCGGCCCAACCCGGCCCAACCCGCCAAGTAATGGGCTGGGTTTGTGTATACAAAAGTCCATACCG
>NW_022474983.1:0-1218 GCF_009176365.1 Aspergillus alliaceus
TATAAAGTTAATTATAATCTATTTTTATAATTATAATAGTAGTATATATATCCATATGGCTTATATTTTACTGGCTTATTTCTAATATATATTTTATATTTATTGATATATTACTAGACCTTTTTTTAAATATTTAGAAAATAGTAATTTCTTATAATTTATTCTATAATTTTCTTAATTCTGAAGTATTCTTATTAAATTATTATAATACTGTCTGATGATATCTTATCTCTTGATTTAAGATATATAGATTAATTCTTAATAGTAAATAAATCTATAATATCTATAGTAAATTTTCTATTATTATTTCTAAATTCTCTAAGAATATTCTAGATTTTTTTATACTTGGCTATTTCTTTAGCAATTTCTATAAGTATATAATTCTGAATACTAATTATTATTATTAATATCTAATAGTTATATCTAATTATCCTATCTTTATATATCTTAAATATTACTGATAATACTGTTTTCTTTAATCTTATAATCTAGTCTTCTGCTTAAGATATCTACTTGACTATTCTCTATTCTCTTATAATATACTATTTTAAAGATATATTATAAAAGTATTTATATTTATTAAGCTTATTATTATATAAGCTCTTATATATATAGAGTATATAAGATTTTTATAATTTAATTTAATAGTAATTATTTTTTAAGCTTTTTCTAGGTAGACACTTTATTTTTTAAATACTATAATAATAGCTAATATTTCTTTATTATAGATATTATAATTTAGCTTTAAACTAGTTTCTATAATTTAATTATTATTAATTAAAGTTTTCTATTATCTGTTTAAACTAATTAAGTACTGACTATATAGTTAGATATATTAGTCTTAATAATTATTTTCTTAGATTACATTATACAAGTATAGATGTAGTAATAATCACTTTTTTAGACTTTTTAAAAGCTTCTTTCTATTCTATTTTCTATTTCTATTTATTACTTTTCTTAAGTAGCTTAAATAGTAGATTTATCTTGGCTATATAACTATTAATTAACTTTTAATGGTAGTTTAATAATTTAAGATATTACTGTAATTTTTTAAGATTTATATATATAAACTATTCTTAGATATTTTTTATCTTGCTTTCTTTAATTTAGATTTCTTTAATAGATATTATATATTCTAAGAACTCAGTTTCTTAAATATAGAATTTATATTTTTTTAAGTTTTAATTATACTTTTCTTAGCTTTCTGAGTATAGCTTA
>NW_022474984.1:0-1215 GCF_009176365.1 Aspergillus alliaceus
GGTCAGTTTGTTCTTCACCTGCATTAGGCGACTGCAACAGGCTGCAACAGGGTTACATTGCCCTGTAGGGAGCAGTAATTACAGGCTGGACTCCCTGCAGTCAGACCCACCAGTAATGCCCTTCTTCGGTATAGTAGAACACTGGCTGATCTTCACTATGCCGCTGATTTTGCTTTAGTCAAAACTCACATGGATGATATTCCGCCAGACTAGGTGTGGTGCATGTGATTAAATATCTAACCAAAAGGCCGATGGAAAACTGATCAGCCAATAATCTATGCAGGGAAATACTGGATCTGATGCAGAGAGCTGAGCAGGGATTATTGGATAACCCCAGCTGATTACACTATGATGCAATAATACTGGTAATGGCCGGCTGAAGAGCAGAATCAGCCCTTCACTCTCCACTAATAACATAAAAATATTATAGTATACTTTTCTGTAAGAATAAGTGGATCTGGCTGTCCCTGGAGTGTTAGGCAAAAAGAGACAATTACCTATTCTCTAGTACAGCTGTGGCTCTTGTATTTAGCCTATGGAGAATAGACTGTCTATGAACTGACTGAAATAAGGAAATATCAAGTATATTATAAAGAATAGTATCTAACATAGTGTCTTTTCCCCAAAAGTATTGTGGATGGACTCCGCATATGTTTTAACTGATCCACAGGCTATCATCCAGGATGATGTAGTCTGACCATGTCTAGTAGATAACATAGTACATGAAAGCTTTCAAAGCTATTCAAGTGCGTGTGTTGATCCACACATTCGAGGGAGGTTATTGATTCGCTCTAGGAGCTTCATAACCTCATGACGAATAGCATCCAGCTCTTCATCCATATCCCCTTTTGATCTATCTAACCCTGTCTTTCCATGGCCCGGGTCAGAAGGATATGCGCCTCGTGAAAAGAGGCCCTGAATAGCATTCCAGGCTGTTTGGGCCCAGCCCCTCACAGTGTTATAGGCTTGGACTAATTTGTTCCAGATGCCCTTGACGAAATCGACGACTGCCTGCATAACATGCTTAAGAGTCTCTCCAATATTCTTGAAGAAGCCGAGGACAATATTGAAGCCAGTATTAAAACCATTAGCCGCTGCTGGTCGGCTGGCTGCAGGTAGCTGTTCAATGATCGCGATAGCTTGGTCTGCAGCATTATCAATTGCAGCACAAGCCTCGTCCTTCATCTTATCAGCATTATTCTTAATGGCTTGCAT
>NW_022474985.1:0-1214 GCF_009176365.1 Aspergillus alliaceus
GGGATGGGACAGGATTCCCATTTCCCATCCCAAAATCCCAAAATCCCATCCCATCCCGAAATCCCTGGGATTATCCCGTCCCAACGGTCAGCCTATTTCTACTATAGAAGTTACTTACTAGTACTAGTTAGAACTAGTAATTTTATCTTAATAGTAAATAATATAACTATTTTCTGCTATATAGCTAATTAATTAATAGATTAAGTATATAAATAATATATATATTCTTCTAAGCTTTTTCTACTATTTGGGTCTATATATATAGTATTACTTGCTATTAAAAAGATCAGTGTTTCTGACTATAATTCTATAAAATTAAAGCTAAATCCCAAATATTTTATAGAATAGTATTAAGTACTATATAAATATAAAACTAAATAATTAGCTATAGTTATATATTTAGGACTTAGATTAGTTAAATACTTTAATAAGCTCTAATATACTTTTAAGATATTAGATCTTAATATAATAGTACTATATAAAACTAATCTAATTTTTTACTACTATTTATAAATAAAGACTTAAATTACTTAATATTAATTATTTTAATTTAATTTAGATTTTTTACTGGAAGTAATATTATTAATAATTTCTAATTAGTTAGATAAAATTAATATACTATTTTTTTAATATAATTAATAATCTCTTAATCTTTAGTGATAATAAGTTATAGTATCAGAAATATATTAAGAAAGTCCTGTAATATCTAAGAGAAATAGATTTCTAGACTAGTATTAAAATAGATCTAGAGAAGATTAATCTTATAAAGAACTAGAATATACTAAATATAGTAAAGAAGATATAATCTTTCTTAAGCTTCTATAACTTTTACTAGAAGTTTATAAAAGATTATAGCTAGATTATAAGTCTATTAAACTTACTAATCTGGAAAAATATAATTTTCTATTAGAATTCTTATTATAAAAAGATCTTTAATTAGCTAAAGTAAAAGCTTACTAAAACTTCTATATTAAAATACTATAATTCTAACTGAAAGATATAAATTAATACTAATATCTTTAATAGAGTTACTGTAAGTATCTTAATATAAAAATAAAGAAAGAATTAGTATTCTATTATATTTTATTTAAAAACTTTAATCTTAATAGAGTATAACTATAAAATCTATAATAAAGAACTATTAGTAATTATTAAAGTACTAGAAAAATAATAAATTAAATTTATAGAATTCTAGAGAATAAAACTATTTCTTA
>NW_022474986.1:0-1206 GCF_009176365.1 Aspergillus alliaceus
GGGAAAACGGGATGGGAAATGGGATGCCAAGAATGGGATGGGATGGGATGGGAAATTCCCATTCCCGTCCCATCCCATCCCAATGGTCAGCCTAAGTAGAAATACTTCTTTAAGATATTAGGATTTAACTTTAATTATTATTTTATATTAAATATAATAATTATTAAACAGTTAATTTACTTAAATCTGATAGATCTATATATAGATCTAAGCTTAAGTATATAGATATTTATAATTATTAGCTTAGATAAGAAATCAGAGCTAATAATATTAAAACTATATAGATTCTAATTAATTAAATAATTGTAGATAGTTTAATTAAATACTTGTCTAATTAGAAATATTAAATTTTTCTAAATTAATTAAGTTTAATTAAGATTATTAGATCTAATATTTAGATATAGATCTAAATATATAAATCTGGGGAGCTATATCAGAATCAATAGATTCTGGATACAGTAAGCTGAATACAGTATACTGAATCTGATAAGATAAATATAAATAATATATCTAGACTAATTAGATTATTAGACCTGAAAACAGCATAATTCTGATCTAGAGATATTACTGAAAGTATTCTCAGAAGTAGATATAAATATGCCTAAGAAATCATGCATTTCTAAAGGCAAAGTAGAGAATCTTATATACTTATTTTTCTTATACTAATCTATATATTATTAATATTTTCCTTTTTTACTCTACTCTCTATCTTACTATCTATATCTTTTAATCTAATCTTATTATCTTTGATTTAAGCTTTCTATCTATCTTATCTATAAAAAACCAACATTAATAAATTATAGTATAGACTTTAGAGATTTAGAGATCTTATTTTTTAATTTTAGGACTTATTCTAAATAGTATTTTATATTAGAATATATTAGATAACTGATATATCTTATATTTTAATCTTTTTTATATAAGATCTTAGTATAGGGATTTAAAAGACTTTTAATCTAATCTAATAAATATCTAAGATATCTGCCTTTCTAAATTAGCAGTATAGCAAGTAGAGTATATATTATTAAAATTATAGAATTCTATAATTTTAATACTATCTATTGCTTCTTTTAGATATTTTAGGATTTCTTTATAAGGATACCTTAGTTATTAATAGACTTGTTAGGCCCGCGGGTTGGGCCGGGTTTTTCAGGTTTTGCAACCCAGCCCGTTGGGTTTGGGCCGGGTCAAGATAGTATGCAAACC
>NW_022474987.1:0-1192 GCF_009176365.1 Aspergillus alliaceus
TTAAAAGGCTAAAAAGATGACATCACCTTTTACAAGCCTTCATATACTTTTATTTGAAATCCATGCAGTCTTCTGCTAACACTTGCATATTGATAGGATTGATATATTTAGAAATCCTTGTATTGAACAGGTACCAATAGTATTTAATTATTTAGTTATTACACCCCGCTCATGTTCCTTAGGTATCCCGACATATTCTTACTGTCGCTGAGAAATATACCTATGGGTCTTTCTAGCGGTACACCATGCGGGGATTGCTAAAGGTTGTAAGGTTTAGGTATACTTTCTTTGGGCAGAGGTACTGAACAGTAGATCCCCAGTCCAGTTATTTAAGTGCCCCACTGATGGAGAATACATGTGATAGTATATAAGATATATTTACAAAGCCAGTAGTAGAAAGCCCTTTATATTGGATAATATTAGGTTATATAGTTATACTCAGGAGATATTATGAGCAGGATCTGATTTAGTTAGAATACCCAGAATAGATTTCTTCTTTGACATTCTTACATGATCAGTGTTTGCTTGGAAACAGGAATATCCTTGTGTGTTGGTATTTGTAAAAGAGAAAAATGTGCCAGTGGACCCTGTATAGAAATTCAGCTGATATAACAGTCAATAAAAGAGATACAACTCTACTTTACTGTAAATTTAAGTAAGACTATTTAGCTAAGATAATTATATAATATTTTATGGCACCTACAGAGGCCTTGCTCAGACACTCAGCAAGGTAGCTAGTTACAGGGGCTGTACAGCATATATTCCGCTTAAAGGGCATCCTTACCTGGTCACACAGAGATTGGTTCAGCTGCGGTTGACATACACTACAGATAACTGCTGCAGGGAGCAAAAATGTATTCCTACAAAGTCTGATATCTATACTGTGATTGGTAGCATGTCTATGCTTAGTGATTATGAAGGGAGCTGAGCTGAGACTCTTTCTAGGTTTATCTAATACATCTTGACCTGATTCTGTCACATAGACCTGTTTATACTTTACTGTAGTGGATACACTCACATATGTGGGTGCTCTCAGCCTTCACGGCTGAAGGTCTGTTGGAACATCTGAAATGTGGCAAATCATCTATGTTATTCTCATGTGATAGAAAGAGCAATATTGGGCTGGCTACAGGGGACAATAGAGGAGAGTAAAGAGAGCTGGTTACAGAGAAGATTACTCTAAAAAAATAGC
>NW_022474988.1:0-1189 GCF_009176365.1 Aspergillus alliaceus
TATATTTTATCTGGAGAAAAAAATAAAATCTAAATAATTATAGTTAATATATATAGAAAATAGACTAGAAATAGATTTAATATATCTTAATAATAATACTAAATTATATTATAAATTAATAATATATATAGACCTTAGTAATTACTTATATATATTAGATCTAAATTAAGAATAGTATAAATATCTATTTTATTATATTATCTTCTATAGAACTTATTTATAATAGAATTTCTAAAAGAAATTTAGTAGTAAGTATACTGCTTATTTATTAGTAAATAAGCTATAGAATATAGAGAATAAAGATTAACTACTTTAATATATAGATTATTTATACTCTATATATCCTGAGCTTAAGTACTATCTTAAGAATAAGCAGAAATTATAGATTCTTATCAGGATTATCTCTAAAATATCTAAAATACTAATTAAAGATTAGTAATATATACTAAAGTATACTAGTATTAGTAAAAGCAGTTATTTTTAAGATAATAATTTTATAGAATAGAAAATCTTACTTTTAGCTATAGTACTTAAGTATTATTTATTTTTGCTCTATAATAAGTATATACTAAGAATATATTAGGCTGAAGTAATATATAAATAAGATATTTTAAAAGAATATATTTAGTTTAGAGAAGGCTATTTCTTCTATATAAAGAAATTAAAGTAATATAAAGTATTAAGAAATATATATAAAATATAAAGATATATCTTTAGTATATATATAGTATATCTAGTATATATACTTATATTATATAGATTAATAAAAGTAAAGAGTAGCTAAATATTACTAGTATAATTTATTATTATCTTTTAATTCTATAAATCTATATAATATACTATAGCCCTATACTCAGTATATATAAAATATAGATTAAGATAATACTGTCTCTTTAGCCAGTATAATTACTGGAATTACTATTATAATATTTACTAAATATATATAATATTCTAGCTCAGTATATTCAGATAGTAGTAGTATACTATCTCTACCAGTACCAGTATTCAAAAGATATTAATATAAAGAATCTATAGAGATTATTAAAAATAGAGTATATATTAAATATATAGAAAGCCTAAGCTAGAGATTAAAAATACTGGAGTAGAAGAAAAAAGAAAAGAAAATAATTAAAAAAATTAAAATACTTAAATAAAAATTTAATTAAAAAAAAGAAAAAAAATTTATTTT
>NW_022474989.1:0-1189 GCF_009176365.1 Aspergillus alliaceus
GGGTTAGGCTGAACCACTAAGCTAAAAAGACCAAAATATCGAACCTCTTGTTCGATATGCCTAACCACCACCTATATATGATGTTATCGTAACAAATACCTGAATACAGTATGAAGCATTAATGGAAGATTATAAGAAACTTATTAATAATTATAACTGTAAATATTTCTGATAGCTCTACTTTGTCTTTTATTTCTCTTATCCTACTGTATCAACAAGGACGTTGACTTTTATTGCACCTCCAACTGTTGCAGTTCCACTATGTTATGTTTCCCACTACTCTCCCGTTCCTTCCTTCCTTTCTGCCTGCCTTGCTGTACCGCCCCTTTCACCGCTTTGTATGTAGAACTTAGCAGCATCCTGCTCCTGCAGCTTAAAGAAATCAACCTTTCTACACCATAATCAGAAGCACCCAACATAGCCTAACTAAATACTTATCTAATTAAAAATATTAAAATTTTCTAAATTAATTAAATTTAATTAATATATCAGAAAAATTAATTAAATCTAATTAAGATTATTAGATCTGATATTTAGATATAGATCTAAATATATAGATCTGGAGAGCTGTATCAGAATTAATAGATTCTGGGTACAGTAAGTTGAATACAGTATACTGAATCTGATAAGATAAATACAAATAATATATTTAGATTAATCAGATTATCAGACCTGAAAACAGTATAATTCTGATCTAGAGATATTACTGAAAGTATTCTCAGGAGAAGATATAAATATGCCTAAGAAATTATGTATTTCTAAAGATAGAGCAGAGAATCTCACCTAGGCTGACCGTTGGGACGGGATAATCCCAAAATAATGCCAAGACAAATATGGGAATCCCATCCCATTTTAAAATTAGGATTGGGATTCCCGTTCTAGCCCTATGTTTGGGATGGGATGGGAATAGACCTCGCCATGACCCGCGGGTGACCCTCACTACCCGACCCTCAACCCTCATTTTTGAGGGTCAAGGGTCCTGGTTTCCTACCTACAGGTCGGGTCTGTTATATATTCCAACCTGCAGAGGATAACCTGCAGGTGACCTGTAGGTTATTAAACTAAATAAATATAGAATAATTATAAATTATATAATTTATATAGATTTAGACTATATTTTATATATTTAGTTTATACTATAGATCTATAGTTAAGTATCTATATATATAATAAGATTAAAATAAAATAA
>NW_022474990.1:0-1175 GCF_009176365.1 Aspergillus alliaceus
AACCAGTGATCAACCTCTGTGTATGGTAGTAGATCATTCAATAGAAACCCAGTCCTCTGCTCCTGCCACCTGCGGCGCCGTAGCACGCTATTCCCTTACTACCTGCGGCTCTCTGAGCTGCAATTAAAAAAAATTACTACAGTTTAAATAAAGCATGTCTATAATAGATATTACTAACCAGTTAAATTTAATATTAATAACTATATTTATCTCTAACTACACCGCGGTTATACTATCCTAACTATCTATTAAGATTATCCTGTCAAGTTCCAAGGTCAATATGCAGGGCCTTTTAAAGTCATTAAATAAATAGATTACCTGGTATACTAATTAGAACTATCAAGCAATTGGCATATATATAATATTATGTCAGTGGCTTAACTTAAACCTGTATTGACTGTTAATTCCTTTAGATATAAGCCTTATTGTCCTCCTATAACTGTCAATGATCAATTCTCTACCAATACTGATTATTGGGAAGTTAAGAAGCTTATTAATTAATGTACTATCTGATTAGACCGGAATAGAACTAAATACACTGAATATTTGGTTTACTGGCTCAGTTATGGACCTGAGAATGATACCTGGATACAATATGAAGTATTAATGGAAGGCTATAAGAATCTTATTAATAATTATGACTGTGAAAATTGCTGATATCTCTATCTTTATATCAAAATTACTGATAGTTCTGTATTTATACTGTATTAATAAGGATGTTAACTTTTATTATACCCCTAACTGTTGCGGTTCACCACTATGTTGTGTTTCCCACTACTTCTCCGTTCGCTGCCGTTCCTTTCTGCCTACCTTGCTGTACCGCCCCTTTCACCGCTTTGTATGTAGAACTTAGCAACATCCTGCTCGTGCAGCTTAAAGAAATCAACCTTTCTACACCATAATCAGAAGCACCCAACATGTATATAGATATTAATTAAAGATAATTAAACTTTAATTAAATTATAAAAGAAAAATATAGATTCTAATAAATATATATAGTACTAATATAATTATTAAAATTAAAAATAAATCTTTCTTAACTAGGAATATATATACTAATTAGTAAATTAGTATAGAGATTTGTTGGTTTTTAGATAGATAAGATAGATATTAAGCTTAAATCAATGATAAGATTAGATTAAAAGATATAAATAGTAAGATAAAGAGAGTAGAGT
>NW_022474991.1:0-1141 GCF_009176365.1 Aspergillus alliaceus
ATCTATTATAGTCTTCTGTAGCTTATCTAGACTGAATACTAGATATATCTTTATTAATAGAGAAAGATCTAGTCTATAGATATTTCTAATTTTTATAATAATTTAGTAAAGACTAGTCTATTAATTATCTAATTTTTTATTTAAATAAACTATATTATATCTTTTTAGTAGTAGATAGACTATATCTCTTATTATAAAGTTAATCTCTTAGTAATACTTATTTACTTAATTTTTCTAGATTATTTAAGCTTTTTTTATAGATTTATAGATATAGTTCTAAATATTTTATATTCTTTTTATTTACTTTACTATAGTATTCCAGTTAACTTATTTCTATAGAGTAGTAGTAGATTCAGTAATTTAATTAAATAATACTTATAGTTTATAGCTCTTCTTAATATATACTAATAATAATCCTATAGATTTAGATAAAAGAACTATTATAATATAGTTAATCAGTAATAGTATCTTAGTTTAATTATCTTAGTAGTAGTTAATTAATAGTCTCAGCCTTATTATAAATAATTAATTTATAATCTTAATTTAACTATTAGTCTCTGGATATCTAATAGTTAATAGTTTCAGTTTAATTCTAAAAATATAGTATAGTTCTATCCAGAATTCTGATATAAATTAGAAATCCTAATTTAATACTATATATAGAGTTAAAGATATTATAATATCTATAAATATACTTTATAAATAATCTTACTATATCTCTAGCTATAATATTCTTATAGTAAGAAATAGAAATCAGTTTTTTTAATAGTCTATAGATAAAAATATATATATTATTATAGCTATTTTAATTCTTTAGTATATTATAAAAATCTATAGATAAATACTATTATAGCTAATTAGATATCAGTAGTAATTATAATAGATCTGATTTCTTATCTCTTAAATTTATAGCTCTATAGTATTTCTTATAGTTTAAGATATATTATTCTATATTAGAATTTTATTTTTATTAATAGAATCTAGACTTAATAAGCTTCTTTATCTTTCTAATCTTTAGATAAATAATAGATTTCTAATAATAGATCTTATTTATCAGCCTGTTTTATAGATCTTTATATAGTATCTTAGTCAGAATAAATAATTAATTCTGGAAAATAAGAATATTATTATTCTAAATCTT
>NW_022474992.1:0-1123 GCF_009176365.1 Aspergillus alliaceus
AATTTCAAAATCTGCCTCTACGGTGAAAATGCCTCTACGCCGCCGACCACCCATCCGGCGAAGGCGGTGGGTGGTCAGGTCCGCCACTAATAGATATAATCTTTAGAGCTTTTTCTATCTATATTATTAGTAAATACTATATTACTAGCTATTTAAAAAATAGGCTTCTTAAGATTTTTATTTAATTAGTCTAAATATTTAATTACTAGATATCTATAGCTATATAGATATATAATTAATTAATTAATAGTATCTATATACTTAGGGATAGGATTCTGTAGAAATTCTGATAGTAATCTATAATTCTAAGTTATATTTAATTATAAAATAATAGCTATATATAGAGCTGATCCAATCTTTTACTAATATTAATAAATAAATAATTTTAAAGTATAATAATCTTGTTCTAATTTATTAGTTTTATATAGATTCTCTAATAGCAAGTGTTTTTAGCAGTTTCTGATTAATTAGATAAAATTAATAAGTAATTTTTTTAATATAATCTATCTATAAAATCTAGAGTTTTCTATTAGATCTGTCTCTAAATATCTTAATATTAAGAAATTAAATTATCTAATCTAGATTCTTTATCTAGTATACTAATAAAAGTAATTTTTTCAGTTAATTTATTTCTATATATCTATTTTTATAATATAATATAATAATATTATTAAAATAAGATAGTTATTTATAAATAGATAAGAATCTTTAGATATAGATTTAAGTCTAAAGTATTTTAGAATTTAATTTATTTTCTTTTATTATAGAAATAGTAATTATCTTAAGCTATAGAGTACTTATATAGTTTTAGTACTTTAGACTTAGAGCTATAGTCATAATAAAGAAATATAAATAGTTTTATTAATAGAACTATTAAGAAAAGTATTTACTATATCTAATTAAACTAACTTTAGATTAAAAGCTATAGTTAATATTAAAATAATTTTTAGGATTTTTATAGCTAGAGTAATTACTCTTGTTTCTAGATTACTAATTAGTTAAAGATTATCTTATATATAGATTCTAGCTTTAAATTTTAATAGAAATTCTTAGTTATTAAATTTATATTTAAACACCTATTTTAATAATAGAATCTTAGTCTAATTAATAAAATTTTTAGAGA
>NW_022474993.1:0-1116 GCF_009176365.1 Aspergillus alliaceus
TTGGAAATCTAGGGTATTGATAGCCTAGATATCCTTAGGCATGTGATCAGGGGAATTAATCAAGAGATAAGATAGATAATAGATAGATAGATATCAGGTAAAACCTATAGAATAAATTGACTAGATAGGCATAACTATAAAATAATAGAATAAGATTAACTAAACTGCTTTAATCTAATTAATTTAAATTAATCTAAATTAATCTAGTCTATAGAATAGATAGAAATATAGGCCTATTTATATTAAATAGATATAGACCTTAGACCTGTAATATATAATAAAAATAGTATCTTAAGAATAAGATAGAAATATATAGAATAATTAGGATTATATAATATATTATTATATAATATTAAATTATATAATCTTCAGTTTAATATACTCTCCCAGTTTTAAATATCTAGAGATACTCTAGATATTAAAACTGTATAAGAATTAATAAAATAAATAAAAAAATTAGTTATTTTTAAATTTATTAGAAATATCTTTTATATTTAAATAATTTAAAAAAACTTAATATTTTTGATAAATAAGTTATTTAATAAGTCTATCTATAATTATCTAATTAGTTAAAATCTATAAAATTTAAATAGATTTTTTTTTAATCTTTTATCTGAGCTAATACCAGTAGATATTAATATATTTAAGTTTAATTCTATAAATAGAATTTTTTTTAGTTAATAAATTAATAGTTTATTAATTATTATACTAAATAATAAGCTTTTTTTCTAGATTAAATTTAAGTATCTTAAATAGTTATTTCTACTATAAAAATTACTTACTTATATTAATTAAGGCTAGGAATTTAGCTTTAATAATAGATAATATAGCTATTTTCTATTTCTTTACTAATTAATTAACTGATTTACTAAATAAGCTATAGATATAATCTTTAAAGCTTTTTTTATCTATATTATCTATAAATACTATATTACTAGCTATTTAAAAGATAGGCTTTTTAAGATCTTTATTTAATTAATCTAAATATTTAATTACTAGATATCTATAGCTATATAGATATATAATTAATTAATTAATAGTATCTATATACTTAAGAATAGGATTCTGCAGAAATTCTAATAGTAGTCTATAATTTTAAGCTATATTTAGTTATAA
>NW_022474994.1:0-1113 GCF_009176365.1 Aspergillus alliaceus
GATTCTCTGCTCTGTCTTTAGAAATGCATGATTTCTCAGGCATATTTATATCTGCTTCTGAGGATACTTTCAGTAATATCTCTAGATCAGAATTATGCTGTTTTCAGGTCTGATAATCTGATTATTCTGAATGCATTATTTGTATTTATCTTATCAGATTCAGTATACTGTATTCAGCTTACTGCACCCAGAATCTATTGATTCTGATACAGCTTCCCAGATCTGTATATTTAGATATAGATCTAGATATTATCTGATAATCTTAATCAGACTTAATCAATTTTTCTGATATATTAATTAAATTTAATTAATTTAGAAAGATTTAATATTTCTGATTAGATAAGTATTTAGTTAGGCTATCTATAATTATTTGATTAATTAGAATCTATATAATTTTAATATTATTAGCTCTGATTTCTTGTCTAAGCTAATAATTATAAATATCTATATACTTAAGCTTAGATCTATATATAGATCTATCAGATTTAAGCAAATCAACTATTTAATAATTATTATATTTAATATAAAGATAATAATTAGGATTGAATCCTAATATCTTAAAGTATTTTTACTATAGAAGTTACTTACTAGTACTAGTTAGAGCTAGTAATTCTGTTTCAGTAGTAGATAATATAATTGTTTTCTGCTATATAGCTAACTAATTAATAGATTTAATATATAAATAGTATATATATTCTTCTGAGCTCTTTCTGCTACTTAGATCTATATATATAGTATCACTTACTATTAAAAAGATCAGTTTTTCTGACTATAATTCTATAGAATTAGGGCTATATCCTAAATATCCTATAGAGTAGTATTAAGTGCTATATAGATATAAAATCAAATAATTGGCTATAGTTATATATTTAGACTTTGAATTAGTTAAATACTCTAATAAGCTCTGACATGTCTTTAAGATATCAGGTCTTAATATAATAATAGTATATAAAACTAATCTAATTTTTTATTAATATTTATAAATAAATACTTAAATTACTTGATATTAATTATTTTAATTAATTTAATTTAGATTTTTTACTGGAAGTAGTATTATTAGTAATTTCTGATTAATTAGATAAAATTAATATACTATTTTTTTAATATAATTAA
>NW_022474995.1:0-1101 GCF_009176365.1 Aspergillus alliaceus
TGTAAGGGACTCGGCTGAATCAATAGTTGATTAGGTAGTCTATCACTAAGAGACTAAGCTAAAGAGAGGAAAAGAAAAGAAAACATAAAGCTATTATGCTTTGCTGCCCTTATAGACAAAGGGATTATATATCTACTACTTATTTACTGATTGCCTAATCCTATATCTGTAATACTATCCCTCCTTATCTGAGAATAGCTGTTTTCAGCTATTAATATTGATATAATCCTGGTAGACTTTCTCTTCTATTCTATTAGTCTATTATTATTGATATAGTTCTCAAGGAATTTATCTGCCTTAGCTGTATAGAGTTAATTATTAAGTTATTAAAAGAATCCAGAAAGATTAGAATTTAATATATAGAAGTTCTGGATTTTAATTACTATATTCTTAAAATTACTGGCTAGATACTACTTAAGATTCTTAGTAGACTTTTAAATATTCTTTAAAATACTATATTTCTTTTACTTTACTAGATATTAAATTTATTCTCTAATTCTTCTATAGTTTAGGATTTTTTTAACTTTATATTCCTGAGAATTATCTTTAATTTCTATATTTTCAGTAGATTTAGTATTTAATGGTATAGGTTCTAGTAATAAAATATAAAATACTAGATATATATATAATATAGATTCTAGTAGACTTAGTCAATAATTAATATTACTAATTTTTCTTTAATAATAAATAGTTTAATTTTCTAATAGTTAAGTTTTAAATTTAGTTATTTTATCTTTATATTTCTATAGAGTAAAAATACTTTCTTTTTTCTTTTAAAGATAGATCTCTTTTTATAGTATTAGTTAGTAAGTTACTATTTATTAATTTCTAAAGTTAATAAATATCTTTAGTTATTTATTTATAAAGTGCTTTAATTATCTTAATTAAGCTAGCTATTTTTCTATAATAGATTTCTTTTCTCTGAATTCTCTAATTATAGTAGAATAGTATCTATAGTTTATATAGAATAGTATTACTTCTGTTATCAAGTGTACTATATTATTACATATAAACTGTACTATAGATAATAGATTTACCCAGTTATCTTACTAGTAATTAATATAATATTAAAGATATTATTTAACTGTCTAATTTATTCTT
>NW_022474996.1:0-1099 GCF_009176365.1 Aspergillus alliaceus
TACTAATTATAACTATTTCTTAAATTAAATAATAAACTTATATTTATTTGTACTTAAATTTTAAAATATATATATAAAGCATAAAGTAATAGCTTCAGGTAATATTAAGTATTCTTATTATAGATATTATTAACAGTATATAGAGTATAATAAATTTAACTTGGTTATTATTTTTAATTAGTGTATTCTGTATATTAAAGGCGTTTTGTATTTTATTTTGGGATTTTAAGATAAAAAACAGGAATTCTATTCTATTCCAAAATTCTAAATTAATGCCAAGATAAATATAGGAATCCTGTTTTTAAGATTAAACTAGATAGGAATCCCATCCCATTTTAAAATTGGGATTGGTAATCCCGTTTTCTACAGATTTTGGGATTGGGATTCCTATTCTAGCCCTATGTTTGGGATGGGATGGGAAACAGGATGCCAAGAGGGAAAATGGGATGGGAAATGGGATGCCAAGAATTCCCATTCCCGTCCCATCCCATCCCAACGGTCAGCCTACTTATATATTACTAAAGATAAAGAATAAAAGATAGTATTTTAAATATAATTTAGATACTATAAATACTTAGTTATACTATTTAAATTAATTAATATGTCTATATTATTTTAATAATTTATTAATAAAGTACTAGATAAACTATTAGAAGTAATTATTATTATATATCTTAATAATATTCTAATCTTTTTAAAGAAAGATAATAAATATCTATAGTATGTATAGGCTATACTTAGAAAGCTATAAAAAATAGAACTGAAGCTTAAGCTAAAAAAAATATAAATTCGATATTTGAGATTAAGTTCTTAGAATATATAATATTTATTAAAAAAATCTAAGTTAAAAAGAGCAAGATAAGAGCTATCTAAAAATAGTCTATATATATATATCTTAAAAAATTATAATAATATCTTAAATTACTAAACTACTATTAGAAGTTCATTAATAGTTATGTAGCTAAGATAAATCTACTATTTAAGCTATTTAAAAAAAGTAATAAATAAAAATAAAAAATAAAGTAAGCTTTTAAAAAATCTAAGAAAGCTAATTATCTTTATTTATATAATATAGTCTAATTAAGAAAATAATTATTAA
>NW_022474997.1:0-1094 GCF_009176365.1 Aspergillus alliaceus
TAATATCTATACTATAATCTATAAAAGTAATAAAAAGTAATATAATATATTTTATCTATATAATAAAAAAAGAAAAAATTATTTATTATTTATTTTATTTATTTTAAATAACTTTTATATAAAGCTAGTATTACTTTATAGCTATATAACTACACTATATTAAAGACTATAGTCTACTTTTTATTAAACTTTAAAGAACTTAAATAATTTTTTATTTAATCTTTTATATAATAAATATATTAAACTAGTTTAATATATTAATTAGTATAACTATTTTATCTAGAAATCTGTCTAGAAACCTGTCTAGACTCTATATATAGATCTGATAGAAATAGATTTTATATAAATATTATTTAATCTATTTTATCTATTTAATCTACTTTATTTATCTAATCTACTTTATCTATTTTATTTACTTTCTTTTCTTTTTCTATCTTATTTTATTATTCTTACTATTTTAATTATAATCTCTGCTTATACTGCAGCTCTGATAACTATTAGATTTTAAATTATATATAATATTCTAGTTCTATATTATCCAGTCCTGCTAAATCTTATATAAAGACTACAGCCTATAGTGCTATATTGAGTACACGCTTTACTAAACAGTCTTCTTTAAAGATCTAAATAAAAGAAGAGATACTGTTATAGATTAAACCTATAATATATACTATATAGTGGCTATAGTCATGTGATTCCTGCTAGTTATCCCTGATCTGTATTTTCTGTTATCTTTTCCTCTCCAGCTATTTCTTCTTGTTCAATAGGCACGCTTAGGTTAGAACAATCTATTCGTCCTGTAACAGTTCCTAATTTCTGGCTATCTAGTCTAAGAATAAATATAATATTCTTTTTTTATTATTTCTTTATCTTTATCTATTACTAATATTTAGGATTTATAAAATTATTTATTACTTCTAAATTAATTATAGTTCTAATAGATATATCACTAATTATAACTATTATAGTAAGATATTATTCTTATACTATAGCTACAAAGATAGTATAATTAATATAATTCTTAGATTAAAATCTTATAATAGCTTTCTAATTATAATAGTAAAGACAGTAATTATTAAAGTAGATAATCTATA
>NW_022474998.1:0-1078 GCF_009176365.1 Aspergillus alliaceus
AGTAAAAACTAGATCTAGTAATAAATACTAGTAAGCTTTAAGTATAGTTAAATTTAAATAAATAAATATCTATAGTAATAGTCTCTAATAATATAGTATAGATAGTCTAACTATTCTAAAATAGTTTAGTACTAGTAAGCTATACTTTTCTATTAACTCTAGACTAATTCTTTTTAAAACTTAATAAAAAATTAAATTATCTCTATAATATTATTTTTTTCTAAATCTTCTAAAAATAAAATTTTATTATTAAAGATCTTAATATCTTTATTACTAATATTATTTTATTTAAATCTTTTATTTATCTCTTTAACTAGAGCTCTAGATATCTTAAACTAAGTAAGTTTATTAGAAATTTATTATTTATTAAAATTAATTATTTTAAGCTCTTAAGAACTATAAAAAAGAATATATTTTTTAAGAAAAAATATTAAATATTACTAATAGTATTTCTAGATATTAGTAAGAATTTTCTTCTAAAAATAAATAAATATTTAAAAAATTATTACTAAAAATTATTATCTTTAAATTAGTTTCTAGAGTACCAGATTACTTTAATAGAGTTTCAGTAAATAAAGAAAAAGAAAAAGATATCTAAATTTTCTATATTTATTTAATATTTTTCTTTACTTTACTAGCAAGCTTCTATATTTTTTTAAAGACTAGATAATTCTGAAATTATTTCTTTAATTTTTTTTATTAATATTAAACAGTTTCTAGTTATTTAATAGTATTTTCTTTTAGCTAAGTATATATCTGTATATTTATAGATTATCTATATCTATAAAATTAGTATAAGAACTGTTACTAACTATTATTACTATTTATTAGATAGTATTATATTAAAGCTTTATAAGATAATTATATTTAGTCTTCTAATCTATATTATATTAATATTAAATTTTTTTTTTATTACTAGTCTTAGCTTAATAATGCTTTCTGGCTATAGTAATATATATATCAGTTAATAACTTTTAAGAAGATAAGCTTTTACTAGATAAACTTAATAATATCTTAAAGTAATACTTAAGCTTAAAAAAAAGAAAAAAAAATTAAATATAGTTATATTTAAAAATTA
>NW_022474999.1:0-1077 GCF_009176365.1 Aspergillus alliaceus
GTTGGACTGAGCACTTATAATCTACCCGAAGGTACAATCAGATGTCATGGCACCTTTTTGTAGCCGAACGGTAGTATTGCTCGCAAAGTCTGTCACTTACTATAGCTAAAAATATCTAAAATAAATTTATAGTAAGTATAAGTAAAATAATCTTTATTATAATTAAAAAAAATTATTTCTAAATTTAAAGAGATTTAATAAAACTAGCTAAAGTATTCTTAAAAAATATAAAAAACAATATTAAAAATTCTTTATTTTTAAAAATAATAGTAGTTTCTTAAAGAGTATAGTAACTATATATTAAAATATGACTTCTTACTTATAGAATAACTTAATAAAAAGAATTTTTTAATTACTGAGAATCTTTATAAGTCAGAGTATCTTATAGATAAGTTTAATATTACTTATCTTACTATTATATTAGGTAATTCCAACTTATTTGATAAATAACTTCTTATTCTGGATAACTTTTAACTAATCTAGTAAGAGTACTATTAAACTAGCTAGTAATAGTCTATTAAATTCTTAGTAAATTTTTAAATGTTTTTTAAGATATTATATTTTTTTATTTTACTAGATATTAAGTTTATTCTCTAATTCTGTTGGGTGCTTCTGATTATGGTGTGGAATGATCTATTTTTTAAGCTGCAGGAGCAGGATGCTGCTAAGTCCTACATACAAAGCGGTGAAAGGGGTGGTACAGCATGGTAGGCAGAAAGGAACGGGAGCGACATGGGGACCACAGGGGCATAGTGGTGGAATAGGAATAGAACCGCAACAACGCAACAAATTCTTCTATAATTCTGGATTTTTTAACTTTATATTTCTAAGTATTATCTTTGATTTCTATATTTTTAGCAGGTTTAGAATTTAGTGATACAGATTTTAATAATAAGATATAAAATACTAGATATATATATAATATAGATTCTAGTAGTCTTAATTAAAAGTTAATATTTTTAATTTTTTCTTTAATAATAAATAGTCTAATTCTCTAATAGTTAAGTTTTAGACTTAATTAATTTATCTTTATATTTTTATAGAGTAGAAATACTTTTTTCTTTTTAAAAATAGATT
>NW_022475000.1:0-1076 GCF_009176365.1 Aspergillus alliaceus
TAATTTTATATAGCTTATTAACTACTAGTAAGAGTATTTAGATATACTGGTAAATTATAAAGACTAATATAATAGACTATCTCTTAATAAATAAATCTTAATCTTTTTTATTTATTTTTTTTCTTTTTTTCTCTTTATTTTCTTTATTTACTTTAATTTATCTATCTTTTCTTATCTTTTTCTTTACTTTAATTTATCTATCTTTTCTTATCTCTTTCTTTATATCTCTATCTCTCTGGTTTAGTTACTATATACTATTACTAAAACTGTTATATATTACTATATTAATACTTTATATTATATAAATTATAATAGATACTAATAATCTATATTTATCTTTTACTGATAAATATCTTTCTAATAAGTCTCTAGCAGGACTTGCAAGTATAAAGAAAATAAAGAAAATAAAGAAAATAAATTTATATTATATCTTAAAGACTAAAAGTAAGTTATTTATTCTCTATTAAGTAATAGACTTTAGTAATAACTACAGTCTTTAATTCCAGTACTATAGTAATATACTATACTTATTTTATTTATAAATAGAAGAAGCAAGCTTGTAAATAAATATTAGATAAAGATAACAGCAGTACTAGACAGACTCTTAAGTAGTATAATATAGAAATAGAACTGAAATTTATCTAACTTAATTCAGATCTACTTACTAGAGTTAATAGTATATATATTTAAATATATCTCTATAATAATTTTTAGTAATATAAACAGGAACTGAATAAGAGATTAAATACTATAAGAAATAGATAGATTTAATAATACTAATTACTATATTTAGAACTTTAAATTATAAAATTATAAGTGATCTTTCTATAGACTTAGATAACCCTAAGATTAAAACTAATTAGTATATTATAAAAAATATACTTAATATTCTCTAGAAAGTAATAGAGATATTACTATATTATTCTAGTATAAGTAATAATTCTATATAATAATCTTATTATACTAACTACTTTTAGATATTAATAGGCTGGCTAAATATACTGAATATATTACTATTTAATCTAAGAATATATAATTAGTATTTAAAATACTTAAGAATAATTCTTTTTTTATTA
>NW_022475001.1:0-1074 GCF_009176365.1 Aspergillus alliaceus
CTGGCTACGTGGGCACCTGGGCAGGCACCCCTCCACCCACACTCCCGGGGGCGAGACCAGTTGGCCGTCGGACTTGGTGAAATGGCCAAGTCCCGGATGTCCCCCAGTTTGGTGACCCGACGGGTGGCCCACTTTGTATGGGAAAACCGACCGACGCACGGGCCACCCCATACAAAAACCGTCCCCCCTCAGCAACTTTCGGACACCCCACCGTTTGCACGCACCCTTCGCACCCAACGATGGTCGGTGGTACTACGTGGAAAGGGAAGGCAAAGACAGGCCGCTCCCCCCCCAAACACGGGCTACCCACCCCCTGCGGTGGGCGATGTGTGCGGAGGGGGTCTGCTGCCTGTGTGCGCCCGCCCCGCCCGCATTTTCTTCCCTGCTAGACGGGCTGCCTCTCCATGGCTCATAGCGCACAGGTCCTCTGGGCCTCGCTCGAGTTCGTGGGGGCAGCCGACCGCCGGCGCCCCTGTTCTGGGGGCAATGGCGACCGAAGCCCGGGTGCTCCTGCGTGCCCGGCGCTGATGGGGTCTGTGGATCGATGGCCGCTGGCCAGACCTGATACATAGATTCCGGAGGGGAGCCGCCCTGTGGTATCCGCCGTTCGTCGGCGTTGTCCGCGGGGCCGGACCCCTCACTCGAGGACCGTATGCCGCAGCCCGCCAGCGCCCGCAAGGGCGATCGAGCGGGGTACACCTGCGTGCGGACCGGATTCCTGGAGGGCTACACAGTGTGGGCAATTGGATGGTCGCAGTGTGCCGCCGGTGCGCCGGGGGCGTCGCTGCGATCGGGCGCTTCGTGCACCCCTTCCAGTTACATACCAACGAACATGCCGCCCCTCCGGGGGCTTTGTGGGCTCTTCCCCGGCGGGTAACACCCCGGGGAGGGTCCTCCATGAACAAGGTATCTGGTTGATTCTGCCAGTAGTCATATGCTTGTCTCAAAGATTAAGCCATGCATGTCTAAGTATAAGCACTTTATACTGTGAAACTGCGAATGGCTCATTAAATCAGTTATCGTTTATTTGATAGTACCTTACTACATGGATACCTGTGGTAATTCTAGAGCTAA
>NW_022475002.1:0-1053 GCF_009176365.1 Aspergillus alliaceus
CACGCCCTGTATCCGCTGTCATTGCCGTTCGGCCACGGGAACGTACGGCACCTGGGATACTTCAATCATGCGTGGCTTGCATCACCGGTCCCATGCGCCTCACTGGGACCCGGACCAACCGGGCCTGACCTGGGAACCGCATCGATCAATATCGGACGGCCTGATATGCTCTGATACGGATCCGGTCTATAAATCTGGACCTGGGAACTTGTAAATCCTTGACGGGAATAACAAATCTATTTAATTGAATTTATAATTAATGTGCCGTACTGTTTTTCTAACCAATTCCTAACAATGTAACAAAATTCTATGTCCCTATTATTTCTAATCAAATCATCATGTATTTGATAAACCCTGATGTCTCTATGAACCCTCATGTGTCAATCAACTCTGATGTCTCCGTCTATCCTGGCGTCCACCCTGATGCATTCATTAACCCCTGGTATCCTCATTAAACTCCCATTGATTAAACCCTTGTATATATACTTGACGCTTACCTATATTCCTGGTAATCAATTATATGGATATAAAAATATATCTTATACTCGGAACACCTCCCCAAATTAATATTTATAATGGACATATATCTATGGTGGATAACCCATGGCTAAAACTGTTCAATGATTATAATACTGATATTGATTGTATTCTCTGGTGGTGGGTGGCTGCTGCCCCAATTCTATA
This sequence comes from Aspergillus alliaceus, assembly GCF_009176365.1. Classification (NCBI taxonomy): domain Eukaryota; kingdom Fungi; phylum Ascomycota; class Eurotiomycetes; order Eurotiales; family Aspergillaceae; genus Aspergillus; species Aspergillus alliaceus. The sequence goes on from NW_022475002.1 coordinate 685, forward strand.
TATGACTGTCGTACCCCTAATGATATAAACTGGTGATACTGGCCTTGGACTCCGGATATGGTCTACCCGCTGGATATTCTGCTAATCTACCCTGATTATCCTGTCTCTCCTATCTATCTGGCTGATCTGGACAATCCTGACGGACCTGGGCACTACATGGATATGGACTGTGGATAAACCCTAATGGATTGGTTCAATGATTGCATTTGCCCTAAACTCTATACACAACTACTGCAATGGTTAAAATAATGTCAATAACTGGTTGTGCCCTTTTGGTACGCGGGCTGTTTTCTGTTCCAAACCCCTTCAAATCTGCTTGCTATCCCGCGTACTCTCCGAAATGGCTGCCCCTGCGGGGCCATGATGGAC
>NW_022475003.1:0-1050 GCF_009176365.1 Aspergillus alliaceus
ACTATATTATTTATTTAATATATAAGATTATTATTTTTTTATAGTAATACTATTATACTTCTTTATATCTATTATATTTATAATTATATAGTTACTTATAGTATATCTATAAGCTTTATAGCTCTCTAGTATTACTCTTTAGTATTTTCTTATTTTTTATAGAGATCTTTAGATATCTTAGATATCTTAAAAAGTCTCTCTATATTAGGCTTATAGCTAATCTATTAAGTACTATACTCTTTATTTAAAGAATTAATTTCTTATAAAACTTAATTTATAGTTTCTTATCTTAGAACTAGCTTATTATAATAAACTTTATTATTAGATCTGTCCTCCCTATCTAAGAGTTATTGCTTAGTATTCTTAGGGCCGGCCATTCTTATAGCACTAAGATATATAGACTCTGTCCTATTCTTAAGTACTTAAGTAATATTATATATATCTCTTTTAGGTTATATTAAGCTAAGCTGGCTTCTTAAAATATACTGCTCTTAATTACTGTAGCTTTCTGCCTTATTACTGCTATCTTTTCTATAGATAGTTTTCTATAAAATGTCCTAGTTTTTTATAGTTATAATATAATTACTCTTACTTATATCTTTTTTTTCTAAGAAATACTGCTGTACTGTTGCTACTTTTTATTAGTATCTAATTCTATAGATTATAAACTATAGAGATTACTATATCCTTAATTTTATAGTTACATATTTCTTTACTTATTTATATAATAGTTACTATTTTATTATAGTACTGCTATACTCTAGCTTTATTATTTTTTCTTCTATTGGATATTAAAGTTATAAAGTTTATTATTAATCTTAATAATTTATTTAATAAATTTATTAAGAGTCTTAACTCTTTCTATCTATATAAGTTTCTCTTGAATCTTAGATTTTAATATTCTTTTTAGACTGAAGATAAATACTTTATTGGTCTAATCTAGATATATAATAATTTATATAAATTCTAAGACTAGTTTATTTATTAATCCAGTTTACTTTAGTTTTCTAAGCTATTATTCTATATTTTATACTATATTAATATCTTTAA
>NW_022475004.1:0-1048 GCF_009176365.1 Aspergillus alliaceus
ATATATTAATAATATACTTTGGTTTCCACGGTGTAATCAGAAAATATTAAAAATATTTAAAGCCTATACCGTTAGCAATAATTAATATTATTAATTATTACCGAAAAAGCGTATGTAAAACTTCTTCATAGTGACATGACCTCACAACACTTATATTTTTAAGTATTTTTACTTCTTAATATTTTTTAATATATTTTAGGACTAAAAAACTTAAGTAATTCTAACTTTTCACCCATCAAGTAATACGTATTACAATGATTTACTATATTTAACAAGCATTTTTTTCTAAAAATTTCTACACTGTAATAGATTTTCTTATACTCTCTATCTCTAGAAACTTTAACTTTATTTCTTGCATTAAAATAACATTTTATTGCTTCAATCAAATATTCATCATTTTTTTGTCCAATAGAAAATGAATGGTTACCATCCTTTCTCAGTGAAAAACATCCTTTACCTTCTATAAACCCTGATAGTCATGATTTAAAATAAGGCGGAACAATAAAATTTGATTGGATAATTGATAATTGTTTATTATATTTATTATTCCTATTTAATAAATATTTTTTTACTGAATTATTAGCTAAGCAAGATTTTAAAAATGCGAGTTGGCAGATTTTATTAGAAGTCAAAGGAGGATATACATTATATATATTAATAATGATATTTTTGATCTTTTTTTTATCGTTTTCTACTCATAGAACACTATTATCTACTTTTATTACGGTACCTCCTATAACTTTAGTTATTTTAACTAACATATTATAATTAGAGGTTAAGTTATCTAACTTTATTACTAACCTGTATTGTAAAATATTTTTACCTTTAAGGTTTACTTGTATACTTCCATTTGCGTCCATTAAACCAACTCAAAACATTCTAATATAGTAGATGTAATTATCTTTATTATATAAATCAAGATAATCATCATCTGGTGAAAATTTAATTCCAGGTATAGATAAATTTGAGACTACTAAAAGCGAGAGAATTTTATCGTGAAAAGCAACATCAAGTGATGCATTAGCTAAAACAACTCCACTTAACCCTC
>NW_022475005.1:0-1034 GCF_009176365.1 Aspergillus alliaceus
AGCCTCACGATGGAACCTTCCCGCAAGTCCAGCCTGCGGAGATTAGGATACCTGTACAGCCAGCATTATAATTCAGGAAAGGCCATCTTTGCCGCTGGAAGCCGATATGTCTTTGGGAACTCGGGCCTGGAAACCCTGGCCCTTGATCCGGGGCTGGTCCGGACCTGGGAACATGTCGGTCGCGCGGTCAGCCACTCTCCATTAGCCCTGCTGCGGGCGTACTGCCACACCAAGCACCGATGCCATGTCGCGTTGACCGACTGCCGCAATCGCACGTACGGCATCCGCGAAGAGTACCGGGTTACCGGAGCGCTTCTGGTCGCCCTTGACGAACGGATGCAATCCCTGGGGATCGCCAGCCAGGCGCTGACGGTGCCCAATGAATCCCCTGCCCGGTCCTCGCCGAGGTCATTCCCACACCACCGATTTCCATTCTTCTGCCACAAGACTGGTCTTATACTGGACTGGCTGCGCTGGAACATCAACAAGTTCTGCCTAGGGTTTGAAATGGTGTACAGCCTCCAGCCGCGTACCCTGGTCCACTGGGAGCACACACGGGTTATGATGATGTTTCTTCGGTGCCTGCTCTACACGTATGGCGGCCAGGGAGCTCATCCCCGCCGCTGCAATGGACTGTGGCTTGACCGTCGTGTCCGACCACCCGCGGAGGGCTCTGACCAGGAGCGGGTCGATGAGGGTTTGGGCATGGAGCAGGCGCTCCACTCCTATGGGTATGCCTGGCTACCGGAGCACAAGATCGACTGGGCTTCCATGATGTTTAGACCGCCCCATCGGGCGCACATGGTCTTCAACACGCCCCATCTCTTGACTGCCTACCACAGTCGATACCGCGAGCTCGTCCGAGTCCACAGTGACTTCGTTATCTTCCATGATGTGTTCACACGGATGCATGCCCTGCGGGAGGACTTTCCCCGATCTGCCCTGCTCCTGCAACTGTTGGTGGATCTCTGCCTGCAAGCGTTCCGGAAGGATGTATTCGAGGCTCTCGAGCGAAGCCGCCCGGCACAGCCCTT
>NW_022475006.1:0-1033 GCF_009176365.1 Aspergillus alliaceus
AACTCTACTATTAAAGTAGATAACTATTATTATAAATAACTTATAGAAAAATAAAATACTGAAGTCTAGAGAAAAAATAATTATTAGCTAAAAAATTAGTATAAATTAAATAATTAATATAAATAAATAGATAGAAGATATAGTAATCCCTATAGCCTATAATCTATAGAATTAGATACTAATAACAAGTGATAACAGTGCAGTAATATCTCTTAAAAGAAAAGAAATAGATATAGAAAAGAATAACTATATTATAGCTATAGAAAGCCAGAATATTTTATAGAAAGTTACCTGCAAAAATAACAGTAATAATAAGACAGGAAGCTATAATAATTAAGAGTAGTATATTTTAAGAAGCCAGCTTAACTTAATATAATCTTAGAAAGAGATATATATAATATCACTGGAGTACTTAAAGATAGGACAGAGCCTATATACCTTAGCGCTATAAGGGTGGCCGGCCCTGAGAATACTGAATAACAAATCCCAGACAGGGAAAATAGACCTAATGATAGAGTTCATTATAATAGACCTGATAATGGAGTTCATCACAACAAGCCAGTTCTAAAGTAAAGAAATATAAATCAAGTTTTGCAAGAAATTAACCCCTTGGACAAAGAGTACAGTACTTAATAAATTAGCCATAATCCCAACATGGAAGAACTCCTTAAGATACCCGAGATACCTGAAAATCCCTATAAAGAAAATCTAATAGATAAAGAATATTAGAGAGTTATAGAACTTCTTAATATACTATAGACAGTGATTAATAATCCTGTAAGTCAGTGAATAACAGTACCATAACTGAGACAATAACTTAGAAATAGATAAAATAAAATTATATATTAAATAAATAATATAGTCTATAAGATAATAAATAATCTAAAAAAATTCTTAAAATTATTAAAAAAACTATTCTAGTAGTATCTATACTAGAATTATAAATATTAGAATCTAAATTATAAGAATTAGAAAAAATATTAGTAATACTATAATAATTATAAGAATAAGTATAGTATATATAAAGAAGATA
>NW_022475007.1:0-1031 GCF_009176365.1 Aspergillus alliaceus
TTACTATTAATAACTGAAATCTCTCTAGTATTCTATTTTTAATTACTGACTTAGAATAGTATATAATTATACTAGATAAATCTTAACTAAAGAAATAGAATATATAGTTAAATATAAAAAAAAGATAACTAGTATAGTTTAATAAAAAAAAGACTTAAAATATTAGTAGATATAAATCTCTAAAAATACTAGAGATAAATAACTATATAAATATCTTAAGATTTTGCTCTTCATTATCTTTATAAAAATTATCTAGTTAGTCAGATTCTTAACTATAGATTTTAGATTTATTAAAAATATAGTCTCTTATAGAAATAATCTTATTTCTAGTAGAAATCCAGGTTTTCTATATATTTAACTAAATAACTAATAAAAGCTTATAGTTTAAGCTTTTTAAATCTTAATATACTAATAATTTAGATATAAGCTTTAAAGCTATAGCTTTTAAAATTAGAAATATCTAATTTTAAGATTATATATTCTGACTTTTTAAATAAGAACTTAAAGTTTTATAAAAAGTTTTCTATTAAAGCTATCTATTAAAAGTATAATTTAGAATATATATAGATAAAATAACTGTCTCTAGCTATAGATATAAAAAAAGATCTAAATTAATAAGTAAAAGTCTTATTTTTTAAATAATTAAAATATTAGATTTTTTTAAAAAAGAATTCTGCTCTAGCTATTTTATAGAGCTTTAAATAATAATAATTTTTTTAAATTTATATATTTTATAGAATATATTAAGATTTCTATCTTAATTAAAATAAAATCTTTTAGAATTAATCTTAAATTAATTTTTAATTAATTTTAATATTAAGATTAAGGATTTAGAAACTTAATCTTTAGATTTTAAAGATTTTATAAGATAATATTTTAAATATAGATAATTAATATATTTTAGATTCTTAATATTTCTTTTTAAATAAATAAGATTCTAATATATAGCTTTAAATAGTAAAAGCTCTTAATTAATTAGTTATCTAGAAATCTATCTTTTTAAATTTAATAGTTAGTAAATAGAGTATAGT
>NW_022475008.1:0-1027 GCF_009176365.1 Aspergillus alliaceus
AATTAAAAATATAAATAAAATATAAGAATTAACTATAAATTTTTTTTCTAGATTCTTAAATAAATAAAAATATATAGCTTTTAGTTTTAATAAAGATATTTATTTTAATAATTTATAATTAATTATTTTAATAAGATTAATCTTTTTTCTATTAGATCTGTCTTATAAGTTAATCTTATAGTTAATCCTGGTTCTATAGAAGAATAGTAATATATTAGATTTCTTTAAAAAAATATTAGTAAATTCTTTATAATAACTAGAGAGCTTCTCTATAATTAAATTAGCTTTAGACTTATTATTATCTAATTTAGCTTATTTATATTTAATAGCTTTTTTAATATTATAGAGAGTAATAGTATAAATCTAGATATCTTAGTAATAAATAGTTTAATTAAATCTAATATCTTTTATTAAAGAAAGATTAAATTTTTTTAATTAAAAAACTAATTTTTTTTTTTAGACTTTTTAAATAAAATAGAATTTTAGAGAGTATCTTAGAAAGTATAGTTTATCTTTTATTATCTAGTATACTAATCTATAGCTTTTATATATAAAAAATAGTATTCTTTTCTTTTAGCTTTTTATTCTATTTTTTATTCTATTTTCTGGTCTTACTAATCAGTATTAATCTAATATACTGAATTAATAAGCTTATCCTGCTTTAATATTTAGATAAAAATATAGATAAGCTATTTTTTTTAAATTACTTTAGTTTACTATAGTAAAGATATTTCTTACTTTTTAAGCTAAATTAGTTTTTAGTTTTTATAATTAAACTAAATATTATTCTCTATAAATTAGTTAATTTTAATAATTAAGTTATATTACTTTAGAGATATAATAAATATTAGAATCTTAAGAAATTATTTTCTCTCTATCTAGAGATTTAAAACTATATAATAAATAATTTAAATTATTTATTTATTAAATTCTTTAATCTCTAGAGATTCTAGTAATTTCTAGATATATATACTAAACTATTTATAAATTCTAATTTTAAAAAACTAGTTTAATATTAAATAACTAT
>NW_022475009.1:0-1022 GCF_009176365.1 Aspergillus alliaceus
ACTCTACTCTCTTTATCTTACTATTTATATCTTTTAATCTAATCTTATCATTGATTTAAGCTTAATATCTATCTTATCTATCTAAAAACCAACAATAAAAATATATCCAGTATTTAGTCTAGATAAGCTATAGAAGACTATAATAAATCTACTATTTAATTAATATAAAGATTTCCTATAAGTAATTTAGATTATTATTATATAGCTATACTATAGTAAACTATAATATAAAGTTAAATAGCTTAGCTATAATAATAACTCTAAATAGTATTCTATTATTAACTTTAGAAATAGTTTTATATATCTTTATAATTTCTATATTTAGTATTCTAAAGTATCTAGTCTACTGGTTCACTTAGATTAATAGTTAAGCACTGCAGAAAGAGAGGAATTTAAATCAGAATATATAGATAATAGTAAACTAATATAGAAAGAAATAATTAGAAAATCTATTAAAAAGATATAATAGATAAAGTAGCTAAAATAGATAGATTAGCCAGAAGACTACTATTCTTAAAATCCAAGAAATTTTCTACCAGAGGAATATTATAATAATCTATATATTATATAGTTAGGCAGGCCTACTTTCCATAATACAAATCCTTGTATGATAGTGTTTCTCCCCCTATAGTTGAATTCAGTTGGAAACGCTACCATATCTAGCTTTCTACTATGGAATAGCTATCTATGAATGAGCAGTCATCACAAAATATTAAATATATAAAATATATTATATTAAGTATTAAATTATTTAATATTAGATATATATATTTTATAAATCTATCTATTATTACTATAATTATATTTTATTTATCTAACTCTAGTAGTAGTCCTATAAAGTTAATTATAATCTATTTCTATAATTATAATAATATATCTATTAATTATATATATCTATATAGCTTATATCTTACTAGTTTATCTTTAATATAGATTTTATATTTATTAATATATTATTATATTTTTTTTAGATATTTAGAAAATAGTAATTTCTTATAATTTACTTTATAATTTTCTTAATT
>NW_022475010.1:0-1021 GCF_009176365.1 Aspergillus alliaceus
TATCCTTACCTAGTTGACAGGTCTTCTACCCTGAATAGTAGATATCCTTGACAGTAGTCAAGAAATATAAATAAGTTAAATATTAACTAGATATTAAAATATATCCTAAGTAATAATTTAGATTAATTATAAAGAACTAAGTATATAAATAAGTGTCCTTATATATCCTCTGTTAGCTACTCCTGTGGTGACTCCCTTGGAGATAGATTACAAGTAGTGGTAGGCTAAGGTAGGTAGAGAGTTGCCGATCTCCTACAAAAGGTAGGGGATCCTTTACATCCTTATATACATGTAGATGTTCCCTTCGCTTCCCAGGTCACATGCTTAGCTGCCTGAGGTAGTTACGCCCGGTAGACGGAATCCGTACTTAGCTATCACGTGTAGCCAACATACGACATAGGATTACATCGGAATATATCCAATTACTATGCTTGGTTCTGTATACTCCATCATATAATCCTCTGGGGGTAGGCAATGGAGTAGATACCACGTGACCCAGAGATCCTTCTTATCTTGTCCCATATATTTCTTCAGGTAGCCGTTATTCCCTTCTGTCATTGTAGTCCTATCACTTTCTGCCTTGTGTGTCCGCTTTCCCCGATAAGGTGCGCTAGACAAGGGCCTGTAACTAGGCCTTGCCATAACCCGCGGGTTACCCATTGCGGGTTACCTGAAACCTGCAGATTTGAGGGTTCTAGGTTGAGGCCTATAACCCGCTGGCGGGTTATAGATAGTCATGGGTTACCTGTATAGATTATAAGAATAACCTGTGGATTATTAAATATAATAAATATATAAAAATCTATAATCTATATAGTTTATATATTTATAGACTATATTTTTTAGTATTTACTTTATAAGTCTGTTCTACTTAGAGAAAATAGGATTCTAAAAGATTATTAAGCTAAAAATATATTTATAGACTATTTTTAATTAATTTTATATTTATCTAAAAGTTTTAATTACTTTTTTATTCTTTTTAATACCTGCTATTAAATACTAGATAAAAATAGATTAATTT
>NW_022475011.1:0-1021 GCF_009176365.1 Aspergillus alliaceus
AACTAGAATACTTAATATAAATAGCTAAATACTTATTTTTAGTATATTTATTATAAACTAGTTTAAAAGAACTATTAGAAGAATTAGTATATTTTTAAGATATAATAAGTTATTATAACTAAGAAAAAAGACTTATAGAAAAAGAAATCTTAAATTTTTATAGAAGAGAAAGCTATAAATTTATACTTTTAAAAATAAAAGCTTAGAAGAGAGAGAGTAATATTATAGATTCTTATTTAGTATATCTTATTAAAGAAAGCAGATATACAAGGCAGAAAGAGTAATAAGACTAGTATAATAAAAAAATAAAATAAACTATCTAGAAAAGATAGAAAAAATCCTGAATTATATAATAGAATATACTAGATAATATATAGAAAGAATTACAGTATATAGTATAAAGTATATACTATAGTATAAGGATATACTATAGCAGAATAGATATATAAGAATACTTATTTATATATCTAGATAGTTCTTTATAATTAATTATAATTATTACTTAGAATATATCTTTAGTATTAAGTTAATTATTAACTTATTTACACTTCCTTAACTATTAAGTATATATACTTAATAGGCCTGGTCTTTTGGACCTGAGCTACTTGCAAAACCTTGTTATATATTATTAGACTTCAGATCAGGTTATATTATTGGATCCTGGATAGGATCATACTTGGAATCACTTCAGATTCACTACCTAGGTAAGGTAGTATCGCAACACAAGGCAGCTAACACCCATAGAGCTCTTGCCTGAATAACCAGGCGTAACAGTATTCTTATATATTTTCTATTTAACTATTTCTATAGTAACTTTTTTAGAGATAAATCTAGAAATATATTTAATTACTATATATAGTTTTATATACTTTATTATATAATCTAGAGATCTCTCTTATCTTATTTTTAGATAGCTCTAATCTATTTTTCTTTAACTATAGTTCTATTATTTTCTATCTTATATATCTATTTTTTTTTAAAATATATTAGATAAGAATTTATAATATTATTTTTTTTAAAC
>NW_022475012.1:0-1019 GCF_009176365.1 Aspergillus alliaceus
TAAACTAGTTTTAGAATTTATATAGATTATTATATATCTAGATTAAACTAATAAAATATTTATTTTTAGTCTAGAAAAAATACTAAAGTCTAAGATTTAAAAAAAGTTTATATAATTAAAAAAACCTAAAACTCTTAATAAATTTATTAAATAAATTATTAAAATTAATAATAAACTTTATAACTTTAATATTTAACAGAAAAAAGAATAATAAAATTAGAGTATAGTAGTGCTATAATAAGATAATAACTATTATATAAATAATTAAAGAAATATATAACTATAAAGTTAAGAATATAGTAAGTCTTATAGCTCTTAATCTATAGAATTAAATACTGATAATAAATAATAGTAATATAGTAATATTTCTTTAAAAAAAAATAGATACAAGAATAATTATATTATAATTATAGAAAATCAGGATATTTTACAGAAAACTGTCTATAGAAGAAATAGTAATAATAAAACAGGAAACTATAATAGCTAAAAGCTATATATTTTAATAAAAAGTTAATAATACTTAGTATAATCTAAAAAAGAGATATATATAATATTACTAGAGTATTTAAAGATAAAATAAAGTCTATATATCTTAATACTATAAAAATAGATAGCCTTAATAATAGTATGATTTATAGTAAGCTAGTTCTAAGACAAACTATAAATTAAGTTTTATAAGAAATTAATTCTTTAAATAAAGAGTATAGTACTTAATAAATTAATTATAAATTTAATATAGAGAGATTTCTTAAGATATCTAAGATATCTAAAAATCTTTATAAAGAAAATCAGAAAAATAAAGAATACTAGAGAATATTAATATAAATTAATATACTATAAACAGTAGTTAATATTTCTATAAACTAGTAAATAATAAGATTATAACTATTATAATATATTAGAAATAGATAAGATAAACTTATATACTAGATAAATAATATAGTCTATAAAATTATAGATAATCTAAAAAAATTCTTAAGACTATTAAAAAAATTATTTTAGTAGTATCTATACTAAAA
>NW_022475013.1:0-1019 GCF_009176365.1 Aspergillus alliaceus
ATATAATACATAATATAGTAATAGAAATATTTAGTAAATTCTAGATAGAATTCTAAATTCTTTAGAATCTATAAAAAGATAAGATTATATATAGCTTTAATTTTTTCTTCTAATATTAATAGATCTAATATGTTAACTTACTATCTAAATAATTAGACTAATAGAAAATCAAGAAATACTTTAAATATTTTAAGATAAATATTTAATAACTTAAGCTTCTAGAATACCAGCTTAAGATAGTATAGATATTTATTAAGAGTATATAAGATAATAATTATATTATCTATATATATATAATAAAACTACTTAAACTTCTTAAGATATATATTTATTTAATATTATATATAAAAAACTAAGTTAATAAAACTTATTATAGTAATATTAAATACTTTCTATTCTTAATAATTAATAATAGTAAGCCAGTTATAGTATTCTAGTTTAATAGATTATTAATAAAAGAACTTGCAGATATCTATAATTAATATAAATTAATAGTCTTATACTATATTTACTATATTCTCTTATATAGATATAAAATATAAGTCTAGTATAATCTCTTTATTAGTATCTCTTAAATTAATAATAACTTAGTCTTTTTTAATACCATAGACTAATTTCTATACTATAAATACTAGATATATAGATAGTATATAACTGATAGCTTAAACTAACTTATTTTATTACTAAAATAAATTAAGAATTTAGTTAATAAATTAATAGATTTTTAGATCTATATAGTATAGCTTAGACTTAAAGAGTTAAGTTTTTTATTTTTTTTTAAAGAAACTTTAAATTATTAGTTAAAAGATATATTAATAGTATCTATATAATTTTTAGTATTCTATATATTAAATTAGTTAAGAAGCTTTATAAATTTAATAACTATAGTAAAATCAGTACTATAGATAGTAATATTACTAGATAGTACTATATTATTATTAGATATTTAATTTAATAGATTTAGAATACTAAAAGAATTCTTATCTAGTAGAACTATTAAATCTTTATCTAGTAGAATT
>NW_022475014.1:0-1015 GCF_009176365.1 Aspergillus alliaceus
ATATACTATATATATTCTTTCTTAGTTTCTATTATAAAGATTAGAATATTATCTAGATATATAATAATAATTACTTTTAGTAGCTCTTCTAGTACTTTATTAATAAATTATTAAAATAATACTAATATATTAGTTAATCTAAATAGTATAACTAAATATTTAAAATATCTAAATTATATTTAAAATACTGTTTTCTATTCCTTATCTATAGTAATATATAAGATATTATATATATTAATAATATTAAACTTAGTAAACTATTTTACTTCTCTAATTCTGTTCTAAATCTTTAATATAAAAGATTAGACTTGTTAGGCCCGCGGGTTGGGCCGGGTTTTTCAGGTTTTGCAACCCAGCCCGTTGGGTTCGGGTCGGGTTAAGTATGCAAACCACCCACGGGTCAAAATATATATATGTGAACCACCCGCGGGGGTCCACGGCTGTAGATCCTTTCTGAATAGAGCAATGATTTACATTATTAATAGAATATAGTCTCTTAATACCGTAATTTATTGATATTACTGTGGGTAAATAATATATTTACTGTATTTTATCTCTTGGCAACCCATGGGCTAACCCGTTGACCCATGGGCCACCCAGGGAAGTAACCCGGCCCATTCCGGGTTATTGCATTGGACGACCCAGCCCATTTCTTGGCGGGTTGGGCCGGGTTGGGCCGGGTTTCGTGGGCTGGGCCTAACAAGTCTATAAAAGATAATAGATATCTATCTTTAATTATAATTATATTTAATAGTTAATAATTAATATATAGTTATAACTCTTCTCTCTTTTTTAGAATAAATAGAACTCTATATTCTATAGAAGATTTTAAGAATTTAATATATTTTTTTATTAATTATTTATTAATATAATTCTTAAGTACTTATAACTTTTTTTCTAATATAGTATATAATTTCTTATATATTACTTTCTTTTTTTTCTAAATAGATATAGTATAGTTATATAGTCTATATAATAGTAATTCTAGTATTTATAATTACTTAAATAATTCTCT